>NC_058162.1:20310283-20492741 GCF_020080835.1 Cotesia glomerata
ACGCCACACAATGATACACTACTGTATCCGTGAGCGAGCAGCGTCGATGTTGCTCGGAAGGAGCCGAGAGCGACCGAAGTCCGTTGCCCCTCGCGCGCCAAAGTTCCACCACCAAACCACCAGCATTTACTCCAATACATGGAAGCTGAGAACGTTCGTGAGTCGGCAAGCCAAAAGTGAGGCTTGGAAAAAAATGAAGTCAGCGCGAGGATCCTCGCGTGTGACGTCATGCGTCAAATTTTTTATGTTTTCAGGTTCTTCTTTTATAAATTATAAATTATAATAATAATAATTATTATTATTATTATTATTATTTATCATTAATAATTGTTATTACGGTTAATGCTTACTCGGAATTCCTAAATGCAAGTTAAATATAAATTACCACTGTGTCTCTGTAAGCTGCCTTGATAGGCGCGCGGTAAATCTTTTGGCTCGGGTGCCTAAAGTACCGGGTTCGAGAACTCGGCAGTTTTTTTTTTTTTTTTTTTTTCAAACAAAAATTTTTTTTATTTTGTTTTTTTAATACAAATTATTGTTATTACTTGTTTATTTTTTTTTTTGCTTATAATTAAATTTTTACACAAGCAAACGTATAAAATGTATTATTAAAATTGTAGTTATTGTTTTATTGTTATTCTTACTACTATTATTATTATTGTTATCATTATCATTATTATTATTGTTAATATTATGGTTAATAGTTAATGATAACTTGAAATTCCTAAACGCAATTTAAATATAAGTTACTACTCATTCTCAATAAGCTGCCTTGATAGGCGCGCGGTAAATCTTTTGGCTCGGGTGCCTAAAGTACCGGGTTCGAGAACTCGGCAATGTTTTTTTTTTTTTTTTTTCAAACAAAAATTTTTTTTAATTTTTTTTTTTTCATTTTTATAATTTTTTTTTTTATCTCTTTCCACGTCACCCATGGGGTAAGATAAAATGGTACGCACTTTTTTTAACGTGGTATCCCCAGTAGGTCTAATCCACGACAAAATCAAAAGAAACCTTCAAATCCAAGTATTTTAAAGATTGCACATAAATAATTAAAGCTAACCATTTGGTATAATAAATATATTCTAGTCACAGCCAAAATATTGCATAAATATTTTAGAAAAAAATTAATTCTACATTTAACCTATTCGATAAATTCGTAAACGTCCCAGTTTTCATCTGGGTTGTAAGCTTGCAAGCGAAGTTTTTCTTTTGATTTTGTGTCTTCCTTATTATATAAATTATTCGCGTCCATTTTCGAAAGATGTTCCCTATCTATATTTGCAGTGGTCGCACTGTCCCCCCTAGTCCTCATAGCTGTTTTCACGACGCAAAGTGAATTGAGTGTACTCGCGTCAAGACCATTCCTTTTTTTTGTTTTTACGTCTGGGATGAGTGAGAACGCTCTTTCAGCCGCAGCATTTGAATGAGGTAATGCCCTCACTATACCCAGCAATAAACGCAAACTATCGTACCGAAAACCACCATCAGAATTGGTAACAGAGCAAATTGCCATCCACATTTCATCAAATGACAATTTGCCCCATTCTTCCTTCTGAAGGTCATTTTCGTGATATAAGGATTGCCACTCGCGAGTAACACTTTCTTCGTCGGTAACACGCAAATGGCGACAAACGTTAATCACGAAAGCGAGTGTCTTGCTGCGATCCGAATAAAATAACGCGGGATATCTCTCGAATACCGTCAAACTTTTTAAAAACGGGTCATCGAACGGAAGTCTTTTGACGATTTGCTCGATACGATTTGATCGATACGATCGGTTTCAACTACGCCAAGAACATTTCCAATAAGTTTACCGACTTTAGTTTTACCGACCTTCATAGCCTGTAACACAGCTGGCTCTTTCCCTATCGTTTGAAATAAATTCAACATGTCCGACGCGATCGTTAACGAAATGTTATTTTCGGCAAAAAACGTCGCGAAACGAAGTTCAGCAATTTGTACTCTTTCTTTGAAATCAAATTCAGCATCACCATCAGCTGAATAAGATTCTGATTCAAGAGCACAAGCTGCTTTCTGAACAGACGCAGAAGGCATCGTATTCTGGACATTTGTCGATTCCTCGGTCAGTAAATGCATATTTTTTATATGCCCCCCTGATTTTGAATGCCGCAAGATTTCACTGCATCCGCACGACAGTGTGACTTTACACGCAACGCAAAAAAATTTCGCGGGGTCCGAAGGAATTTCCTTAACCCATTTACGCCACTCTGGGTAGCTATCGTACCATTGATGCTGAAAAATTTTGGCCAATCTTGGCTTTTTAATTGTAGGCTCAGCCATTATTAAAAAAAGATAATGAATATAAAAAAAAATATTATTGAAAAAATTATCAAATTAAAAATTTACAAAAAATTAATTGAAACGAATCAATGATACGATTTCACCGAAAGAAAAAATCACGAGTCACGAATTGCCGATCAAAAAATCAATAAAACGCGTAAAAGAAATTTTAAATTTCACGAAAACCCGAACCACGCATTAAAAAAACCTAAATCACGGATCACACACTCCCGACCTACCGCACAAACAACCTTAACTTCAAAACACACAACACTAACGTACGGCATACACACAAATCTACACTCACCGATCACTCAATCCCGAAACGCGTCACACAATGCCGAATAATCCGTCACGCAATGAGGATAATTAATCACGAATCACACAATCCTTATCGACACACACAATAACAAGTCACTGGTCACACAACCCGAATAATCCACCGCAAACAAATAAATAATAAATTAAAAATCCTGAACCGCGTACTAAATAATGGCGCGAAAAATGTCACACGACCGCGAATAACCTGTCACGAAATCACAGGTTATTTACTATTTTACTAACGCTAAACTAATATAAATCTATATAATAATAATAATTAAAAAAAAATAATTGAAAATATTCAATTATTATAAAAAAAAAGTAAACGTGTGCTTACAATAATAATAAATACCTTGATTGCTGGAGACAATACACTTGTATTGATGGCTGACAGTCAAGATATGAAAAAAAGTCGCGCTTTTCAGACAAAGAGTTACATATTAAGACGCGAGCGAAAACAAAATCTCCCGAACGACGGTTACTACTAGGAAAAACATTCAAGACTCACACTAACTCACAGATACGTTCATAAAGAAGGAATAAGTCTGTGAAAATTAATACTAATAATAAATTAGTGTAAAAATAAAATTACAAACAAAAAAAGACAGAAATAATTATTTGAAAACAAATGACAACAATTTTTATTAAAATAAAAAATGACAAAAATAATTATATAAAATAAAATGACAAGTATTTTTATTCAAAAAGAAATTAACAAAATTTTAATTTAAAAAAATTATAAAAATTTAAAAAAAACAAAATAAAAAAAATTTTTGTTTGAAAAAAAAAAAAACATTGTCGAGTTCTCGAACCCGGTACTTTAGGCACCCGAGCCAAAAGATTTACCGCGCGCCTATCAAGGCAGCTTATTGAGAATGAGTAGTAACTTATATTTAAATTGCGTTTAGGAATTTCAAGTTATCATTAACTATTAACCATAATATTAACAATAATAATAATGATAATGATAACAATAATAATAATAGTAGTAAGAATAACAATAAAACAATAACTACAATTTTAATAATACATTTTATACGTTTGCTTGTGTAAAAATTTAATTATAAGCAAAAAAAAAAATAAACAAGTAATAACAATAATTTGTATTAAAAAAACAAAATAAAAAAAATTTTTGTTTGAAAAAAAAATAAAAAAAAAAAATTGCCGAGTTCTCGAACCCGGTACTTTAGGCACCCGAGCCAAAAAATTTGCCGTGCGCCTATCAAGGCATCTTACAGGGACACAGTGGTAATTTATATTTAACTTGCATTTAGGAATTCCGAGTAAGCATTAACCGTAATAACAATTATTAATGATAAATAATAATAATAATAATTATTATTATTATAATTTATAATTTATAAAAGAAGAACCTGAAAACATAAAAAATTTGACGCATGACGTCACACGCGAGGATCCTCGCGCTGACTTCATTTTTTTCCAAGCCTCACTTTTGGCTTGCCGACTCACGAACGTTCTCAGCTTTCATGTATTGGAGTAAATGCTGGTGGTTTGGTGGTGGAACTTTGGCGCGCGAGGGGCAACGGACTTCGGTCGCTCTCGGCTCCTTCCGAGCAACATCGACGCTGCTCGCTCACGGATACAGTAGTGTATCTAGTGGCTCTAGTTAGTAATGAGGAGGAAGATAAAACTAACAAGGAGGAAGATACATCGGGGAAAAAACGGCAAGAATGGGCGGGGAAGTCTCGAGCAAATTGGAAAAAAAAAAACCAAAATCGTGGTAATCGCGGGGGAGGCCGTTACCAAAATCGGGGCGGCAGAGGCCGTTATCAAAATCGCGGGTATCGCAATTCCGGCTCAATAAATTTTTATTTTTCAAAGGAGGTAAATTTTTGAACTATAACCACACTGATAAAAAATTTAACTTAACTCAAGAGCAAGAATCTTGAACCAAGAACACCATTTTGAAGAAAAAGAATTTCTTGAGTGAAGAGAAAAAATTCTTGAGTCAAAATATAATTCTTGGTTCAAGACAATTTTCTTGATTTAAGAATTTTTGTTCTTGAGTCAAGAGTTTTATTTTCTTCAAAATGGTGTTCTTGGTTCAAGATTCTTGATCTTGAGTCAAGTTAAATTTTTTATCAGTGCATTAATTAATTACTATAAAAAACTAATAATACTCAATTAGCATCATAACTATTTATCATCTTACTAATGTCTTTATTTTTTTCCAGTATTAAAATGACGAACATTTTGGACAAAATTAAATAATGAAAAAAACTTATAAAAAAAATTAAAAAACACTTAATAAAAAATTTTACTCAAAAATATAATTGATTTCTTATTTTTAGCTCTCCGAGCTTAAGAGTTAGCTGTTCTTAGCTTTTGAGCTCTTCGAGCTGAAAAGTCTGATAGACGGTTAATACAACACTGATTTTTAAATTTTCAAACTGCTATAACTTTTAAATAGGTCAGCCGATTTTTACCCGGTTGACAGCAATCGACGTTGTTTTTGGAGTTTTATGAAAAAATTGGAAGTACTAATTGATTTGATATAAAATTTCGGTATAATTTGGAAAAATCGATTTCTTCGAATTTTTTCGTCATCGATATCTCACGAACAAAGGAACCGATTTTGATCCGATTAGCGGCGATCAACGTGGTTTTCTAAGGTTTTAAGAGCTGATAAACAAAAACTGTTTTTCAAATTTTTTATTTTTGAGATTTTTCAAAATCTACATGATCGAATCGGTTCAAATTTTCAGGAAATCTAACTTGAGTGGAACTCTTTGGAACCCCTCTTCGTTGATTCCAATCCAAGCCGTTCAAAAGTTATAAGAGGGTCACATTCATACAGAGACAGATACACACACACACACACACACACACACACACACACACACACACACACACACACACACACACACACACACACACACATGCATAGAGACATACGGACATCATCTCGAAAGCATTCAGAGAAGCTTCCTAAAGTTACTATAGTCCTTGAGAAAGATTTTCAAAATAAGGGCCCTAATTTTCATCGTTTTTTATAACTATAAATTTGAAATTAATACCAAAATTTTGGTGTTTATTAGTATTTCCTATTTTTTTGACTGTTTCATTCAAAATTAATATCGATTTTTTGTCGTTAATTACTTTTTGTTGGAATAAAAAAATTATACGTCGTAAAATACTTAACATTATTAGCAAACTAATAATTTATTTGAATGCATTTATGAAATGTTTTCCTATAACTACGAGACTAGTGAAACATTGGCATTGCTTCTGCAAATCATAATTTATTTTCATGCGGTATGTGGACTGCCATCTGTAGGACTTCCAGTAAAAAAATATCACGACATTTACTAGTACCGCCATCTCTTGACGCCAGCACTACTCTATTACAGTAACTGACATTCGAATTGTTTATAAAATTATAACCCAATGTATTTATTAAATTTCCTAACGAATTTTCGAGAAATTGTTTAAAAATAAATGCTAATTAACATTACAAATTGTATTTTAGAAGTGCTAAAGAATTTGATTTTCACATTTTATAAACACGAATTTGAAATATTAATGAAATACTGATTTCATATCGATCGATAAGTAAATCTGTAATTTTTATTGTTTAAAATTTACAAAATCAAATTCTTTAGCACTTTATTGCATTATTTTGAACATCTATGCCAATTTTCAAGTCATTATATTCAGGGCAACATAAAAAAAAATTTAAAAAAAAAAATCCGCCAAATTGTCGGTCATAAATCTGCACCCGTTGCTCAAACTCTACCAGAATTTTTTTTTCGTCATCTTGGACAGTATTTTCGCGGTAGCTAAAGAAAAAAAAGTTAAAAGTTTTTTTTGGCCCACCCTAATATATATTTATATATATATATATATATATATAGCAACATATATAGCAGCTATATATATATATATATATATATATATATATATATATATATATATATATATATATATATATATCAATGACTTTGATCGAACAAATCATAACCCTGATTAAAAATATTGATTGAAAAGTATTGGGAATCAGTCACCCCATGTAAACTGTATATCTATATATACATGAAAAAGAATTGAAAGTATTCAAAAGTATTCAAATTTGATCATTTTTAATCCTTTTCAATCGATATTTTTAACCAGGGAAGCTTTCGATCAAAACAATAAAATAAGTAGGCTTCCGAACTTATTATGGAAATAGTTCATATTTTTTGAAAAATCACAAGAAACTTCCGTTCTTTAAAGTCTTGTATTTGACTTAGCAACACCGCTTGCGCAATTACCCGGTGCATAAGTAATCGCGGTTTTTTAAATGCTATAAAATCGTAGAAAATGACTACATTTTAGTTAGTAAACGTAAATAAATTTTAAGGTTAGGGAACTCTTGCAGTGTTGTCAAGTGTATATCCGTAATGCAGAATGATATATTTTTTATTAGTCAATTAAATGTTAATAATTATTAAATGAGTAAATTTTTCGGAAATTTCCTTAAAAATGTTATTAATTAATTTAAAAATAAATTTTAAGATGCATGACGAAAGTATTTCTACGTATAATTTTTTTATAGACATTCTTTACACTAGGAGGGTACTTTAATCTCCTTAAGTGCAATAAAAGAAAATTAATTATATTATTAATTATTATCTATTTAAAATTAATTAACAGCTTGATAATAAAATTTATAATAATTTTTTAAAAACGTTAAAAAAAATCAAATTTTGAATAAAACATGAAATATAAATTTTCGATAACTAAGAAATCACATCGAGATAATGTAATATCGACGTTCTGATTAGCAATTAGATTAACTTCTTGTTTATTAGAGGGTGATTTTTTTTTAATTTTGATGTAGTTATAGTCCGCTTATAAATTATTTGAATGATCCGAACCAAAATATTATACCTCTATTAAATATTAAATGGTTTATTAAAGTGATAATAAATTTCGAATTAATTTTATTTTCGTACAAATGGAAAATTCTCTAAATGAAGTTAGACAATTTGCTACTTAGAACGTCGGTATACGGTTATTCACAATGATCACAGACATATTCGTCGGAATGATCTTCGTCAATACCTACGCAAAAATCATAAGACTATTTTTTATTGCAGTTTTTACACTGAATCCATGACTCTGTGGATTCTGAGTAAAATCCATTGCAATAAAGACAATAGCAATCATCATTTTCATATTTTAAGCATTTTTTTTTTCAAATTTTTTGGTTTTGATTTAATTTAATTTTTTTTTTTTTTGTTTAACTGAGGCCCTTTTTTTTGCTTCATTTTGATCTTTTTAACTTCCCGCTAAGAAAATTGAAAATTTTCAAAAATCGTGAAGTTATTATTTTCACCCCGTTTTTCGAAAATCGAGTTTTCATAAGATCTCGACGTTTTGAGGTCCTAGGAAGCTTTCCTGACTATTTCCGCGGTGATGTCACCGTGTCTGTATGTGTGTGTGTGTGTGTGTGTGTGTGTGTGTGTGTGTGTGTGTGTGTGTGTGTGTGTGTGTGTGTGTGTGTGTGTGTGTGTGTGTGTGTGTGTGTGTGTGTGTGTGTGTGTGTGTGTATGTAAATCTCTTATAACTTTTAAACGGATCATCCGATTCGATCGAAATAAGCGGCGTTTTGAAGAGTTTCTTTGCCCTTAAAATTCTGATACTCATTTACAGAATTTGAGTCGATCTATTTTGAGAAATCTCAAAAATAAAATTTCCAAAAATTCGTTTTTTTGAAATATCTTTCAAACGGTTGAACTGATGAATTCCAAAAACTAATCAGCTCTTAACCTTGAAAAACCACGTCGATTGCCACCAGCCCGGTCAAAATCGGTTAATTTGTTCGTGAGATATCGTTGTCGAAAAAAATTGAAAAAAAATGTTTTTTTCAGAATTTCTATGAAATTTTTAGTCTGACCAGTTTACGCTTAAAGATTTTCCAAAGAGCTCAAAAAACTGCGTTGAATACCGTAAACCGCGAGAAAATTGGTTAATTCATTCAAAAGTTATTGCGATTTGAAAATTCAAAAAATAGTGTTCTATAAAACTTCATTAGCCTTTTGAGCTCTAAGAGCTCAAAAGCACAGAAAAGCGGTTTATTTGAGCTCAGAGAGCTCAAAAGCACAGAAAAACGGTTTATTTAAGCTCAGAGAGCTCAAAATTACACATAAATTATATTTTTGAACTTGAAGAGCTTAAAAAATAAGTGAATTGTTGAGCACTTAGGTATGGAGGTAGCGGGAAGTTGCAGAGATGGCCTTTTGGGTCAACAGTTTTCCTAATTTTTTTTTTCTGTGATCTGCGAGTTCTTGGTGATACTTAAAAAGACTCGTAAAAATCGTGGTTTTTCCTCGATGACTTTTTCTGGGAAGAAAATCTCCAGATTTTGATGGTAATGGCTCCAGTAAAAAAATTTTTTTTTTATATCCTTCTTTTGGGGTAGTGGGCTGTCATGCCTCGGAAAACAAAAAAGTTTTTTTTTTCTATTTTCTGCAAAAGTTCGACTGATTTATCTAAAATAGACAGAAAATAAAAAAAAATTAATTATTAGAAACCACAAAAAGAAATAACCAGCTTAAGTATAATCCGTTGTGCCCCACTCTTCCCTACTTAGTAATTTAATATTTTTAAATATTACACAAATATAACTGACGATAAATTTGACTGTAAGAAAAAATATTTTTAAAAGGCAACGAAAAGCTGTTTAAGAGTATAATATAACTTTGAAGAAAATAAAAATCTGTATTATATATTTTTATAATATATATTATTATAATATTATAATATATATTATAATATTATGTTTCAGGCAGTTATTAATTTATTAATCGTCGATTGTCGATCAGTTTTCAACGTTATTCTTTTGCCTAAATAAAGTATCTGGAAAAAATGATGACGAGTTTATTAATTGCTTTCTGTGAGAAATATTATTGCTATGTTGTTTTGAAATATTCAAATTTTAATTATGAAGTTTATATTACATTAAAAAAGTTTCGAGTGAATCTTATTTTTACTAAATTTTTCGAATTTGGGCTTTAAAATTTAACATACATGTATAGAAAAATCCTATACTAATGTATTCTCAAAATTTCAAAAGGATATACCATCTAGTTTTCTTCATAGAAAAATATATCAATTAAGGGTCGTTTTGCACGTCGCTATAACGTAAATGCTTGCGGTTGAGTAATAATGTTGACATACATGGAAAAAACAAGATGATACTGGCTATCATATCCTGAATTATTTTTAGTTACATCTAAAGTAAAAAAAAAATTTCACATTGTTCTCGGTATAATTTAAATAATTGTCAGTTACATTTGGATTAAAATAAGTTGAAATCTCAGATGTAACTCAATTACACGCCACCATTTTTTTTTCTAGCGCTTACGCGTGTACTAATGTTAACATTTCGTGAATCATAGTCAATAATGATTGAACACTAAAAATGTATAATCTTTGGGAAGTAAGGGCGTTGAGTTATTTAGCGAAGTAAATGAAGATATACAATTATAATTTTTATTTAAATATATTTAATTGCTAATACACGCGTGTACTTAAAACGAGGTGAAGTTACAATTATGCAATACGAAGCTTAGGGGTCACTCGGTCGAACTGAAAATTTTCAAGTGTCTATCTCGGCCCCCGACCTCTCAAGGGGTAGGGGGTACTCGATGGAAGTATATAGAAAATATATTAAGGGTAGGAGTACTTAGTTGTACGTAAGTATGGAAAATAGATATACGTTGGTACATATACAGGAAAGATTCTGTAGGTACACACAAATTATAGAATTGATATACGTAGGTATATGTACAGGATAGATTCTAAAATTATAGAAAAGTAGAATTATTTTAGTTAAAAGAGATAGATAGAGAGAGAGAGAGAGAGAGAAATAGTTATATAGGTATAGTAGGGTGTCCGTTATTTCCCAAGTTGATTTTTTTTTCGCGATCGCCCCCTTGATTTTTAGTTCTTGGCCTAAAAAAAAATATCTTACACAAATAAGCTCTTAATTACCAAATTGAACCGTGCCGAAGTCGAGTTACATTTCCCATTTAAAAAACATGGGAATTTGGAACTTTTTGCAATTATTTTTTTTTCTTCAAAAAAAATGCCACCACGATTATGATCGGTGCGTATTCTAATGAGAAATTGAATGCTCTACAAAAAAGTTCTCTTATAATTTTTCGATACAATCATTTCTTTAGAAGTTATTTGTGGTTAAAGTTGTGTATATAGTTATTATCATAGTTTTGCAGTCTTGCTATAAAGTTTTTTGTCTTATAATCATTTATTTTATCTATAAATGTTCCAAAAATGTTATCAAAATGATTAATAGTTACAGTAACGTTAACAATACGATGTATTGAATACATTTTTAATGATATTGCCGCTTATTTGTATTTTTTCTGTCTCTATTCACATTTATTTGTTAAGCAATTTTTAGTTGCATTATTAGAGTGCCAATGAAATCAAATTTTATAAACCAGTTATTTTATAAACCAGTATTCGCTGAAAATATATATTTTTCGGGACATTTTCGAGTTAGATCTCGAAACGCAACAAAATCTTTTGGATATTTGTTCATTCATAGTATTTATTTATGTATCATTTTGATTTTTGGCACCTCTTGCAGTATCAGCTCTATACCAAGATATAAATTATATAAAGACTGTATCATTACAGGACGACCGTTAAGAAAATTTCTGAGGCAGTATTGCACAAATTCAAAAACCATCTGTGGTGTTTAACTGGTGAAAAAGCTGATTTGACTTTTTTCGATTAAAATACATAACTTCACGTAAAACGAAAAATGATTAAGACAGTTGGGTTCTGCTAGGCATATTCTAAGAAAATTATGAAATTTTTTTTATCGAAAGATAAATATATTAACAATTCACTACCAAAATTTCAGATCGATTCACCACACCGTTTTTGAGAAATTAATTTTCGAAATTGCATCATTTATACCCAGAGGTATAGAGAGATGGTAAAGTTAGTATGAAATCTTCCATACCACTCGAGTGATGCAAATAATTTCATACTATAGTATATAACTTCACATATAAAAGTTATATAACTTCACCATCTTTCTATACCTTTGCGTGTAAATGTTGCAATTTCGAAAATTCATTGCTTAAAAACAATGTGGTGAATTGATCTGAAATTTTGGTGGTGAATCATTAATATAATTATCTTTCAATAAAAAAAATTTCATAATTTTCTTGAAATATGTCTTGCAGGATCCAACTACGTTAAATTATTAAAATGTGATGAAAATTTCGATTTTGATTCCCCCTGAACGCTATATAGTTAATGCAGATAATGAAATTATCAATTCAAAAAAAAAAGATATTGATTTCTTTCTTAAATAAATTAATTTTTATTAATTAAAATTCGATGAAAATTTTTTTTTTGATTCAACATAAATAAAAAATTGCTAGAGATTAACTTTGAGACATCAGCCACCAATAATGATTGTTTGGAAGGATTAGACATTGTTAATAATCTACAATTGTTAACGATATAGCCGAAAGAGCGCTTCGATGAACTCAAAAATACATCAACAATTTAACGCATAAAAAAGAACAAAAACAATATTTAGTGCAAATTATTCATGAAAACAAAAACAAACAAATTCATGAATACTTATCATAATGCGACTAAAAATTGCTTAACAAATAAATGTGAATAGAGACAGAAAAAATACAAATAAGCGGCAATATTATTAAAAATGTATTCAATACATCGTATTGTTAACGTTACTGTAACTATTAATCATTTTGATAAAATTTTTGGAACATTTATAGATAAAATAAATGATTATAACACAAAAAACTTTACAACAAGACTGCAAAACTATGATAATAACTATAAACACAACTTTAACCACAAATAACTTCTAAAGGAATGATTTTATCGAAAAATTATAAAAGAACTTTTTTGTAGAGCATTCAATTTCTCATCAGAATATACACCGATCATAATCGTGGTGACATTTTTTTTGAAGAAAAAAAAATTATTGCAAAAAGTTCCAAATTCCCATGTTATTTAAATGCGAAATGTAACTCGACTTCGGCACGGTTCAATTTGGTAATTAAGAGCTTATTTGGGTAAGATATTTTTTTTTAGGTCAAGAACTAAAAATCCAGGGGGCGATCGCGAAAAAAAAGTCAACTTGGGAAATAACGGACACCCTAAGGTATAGGTAGAGAGAGCAATTAGTGAGGTCTTGGGTCCGGTCGCTGACCAGGCGACAAGAGTTTTTAATCCCTTAATTGCTCTTTAGAAAAAGGTATGTTATTGAGAATATTTTGTGGAAATATTTGGGAAAAACCCTTAAGCTTCTTATCGACTAATTTTACATATTTTTAATCCTATTAGAATAAATTTTATTAGGGTCTCGTCAGCTGCAAATGTGAATTTTATTACTTGTAATACAATTACAATAAAATAAAATTTCCCAAAAATGCTCTTGCAGCAGACGATATTTTATCAGTTGTTTGGCATCACCAAGTAAATTATAATCTGGTATAATTTATGGTGATGCGACACAACTAAGACTTTTCTAACACAATACTTAATATCGTTGTAGAAAAACTTCAATTTAAATAATAACTATATTAATTAACTATTATTAATAAATAATAATAATAAAAATTAAATAGTGATAATAAACATAAATGATAATAATAATAATTAAATAATATCACTAATTATAAATAATGATAATTAAATAATTATATATTATTTAATAATAATAATTATAAATAATAATAAATTATTAAAAATAATAATAATTAAACTACCCGGGAGTGGGTGGAAGATATGACCCCCACAAATCGTTGTATATTTTTATTATTGTATTAACAATTTTATTTTGAATGATAATATATTTTTTGTTCCTTAAATATTTTCTGTTCCAATAAAAATTACATATAACAGTATTTAACTACTTCATATTTAAAATACGAAGTATACCCGGGAAAAAATGATCAGGACTGATCAGACCTGTTCATATCTGATCAGGCCTGAAATCCGACCTGATCAGACCTGTTCATGTATGATCAGGCCTGATCAGACCTGTCCATGCCTGTTCATGTCTGGTGTTAAATACGCTCAAACCTGATCAAACCTGATCAAGCCTGTTCATGCCTGCTCATGACTGTTCATGCCTGTTCATGTATGAAGCATTAAATACGCTCAGACCTGATCAGACCTGTCCATGCCTGTTCATGTCTGCTCATGTCTGGTGTTGAATACGCTCAGATCTGATCAGACCTGATCAAGCCTGTTCATGCCTGTTCATGTCTGAAGCATTATATATGCTCAGACCTGATCAGACCTGTCCATGTCTGAAGCGTTAAATACGCTCAGACCTGATCAGACCTGTCCATATCTGATCATGTCTGATCTAGCCTAAAATAGATAAGGATTAAAACTCCATATATCAGCTGACAAGAACTGTTCATGAATGATTTGCCCTCTTAAATGATATTTTAAGTCTGGAAGAAAAATTTTATTGAACTATAGACTGCAGTTCTATTTTTTAAATTAATTTGTTCCGTATGACGTATCAGTTTCTATCCCCTTATAAATTTTAAATGTACAACTTTGATCAAAAATTTCGACTTATGTAAGTATGAACTTTTTAATTTTCCATGCCAAAACGATGATTTTTAACGATGAATTTTGACGCAATGACATAAAATTTTTTACTGTGTTCCATTGAATACGCGAAAAATAAGATTATTTAGTAAAAGTTTGAGTTTGATAGCGTGAAAATACCAAAATATATCAGTTGATATCGATAGGCGATAATAAGTCCTTTCAAGGTGTCTGTTATTATCTTAAGCTACGCCTTGATCCATTGCAGTAGTGTCAAAGGCTGCTAAATTGTAGAACACACAAATAATTCTTCATTTCCAATACGTTTTCATTAAAAAAAACTTCAATTTTAAAAGAAAACAATAAAATTATAATTACGGAATAAACCTTGAAGAAATTTTTTTTTTACTTTACATAGAACCATATGTTAATGGAGCGGAAAAAATATATAGCCGTCCCAAATAAATCACTCTAATATACACAGTGAAAAATTTTGCGTCATTGAGTCAAAAATCTTAGTGTTAAAAATTTTTGTGTTAAATATTTAACACTTTTATGTGTAAATTTAACATTTACTCTGTTAAATCAACACAAAAAAGTGTTAAATATTTAACATAAAAATTTTTAACACAAAATTTTTTAACGCAATGACGCGAAATTTTTTACTGTGTATAATTAATTATTAATAATTAATAAATTAAGTATAGAACTCCGTTAACTATAAGGATAAGTCATGTATAAAATTTAAATTACTTAAAGTAGTTTGAAAGGTACGCTAGAGTTAAGATAAGTCATTGGGTCAACAGGTAAAGTATAAGTCTGAAGAGCGCAACGTACATGGTTCAAATCCCCGTCGGCACCAATCTTTTTTTTTTTTTTATGGACCTGATCGAGTCAGACATGAACAGATTTGATCAGACATGAACATGCCTGCCCAGGTCTGATCAGACCCGGTCATTTTTCATATCTGATCAGACCTGAAGATTCATGCCTGTTCATATCTGATCAGATCTGATCATTTTTTCCCGAGTAGGCATGATAATGCTGAATGCGCAAGCGCTGAAAAAAAAATGGAGTTAGATCTGAGATATATAACAGAATATAATTGATATGCAAGTTTGAATTATGAATAAAAAAATATGTTAATCAAATAAATTACCCTCAAAATATTTTTCTAGATATTAATAGATTTTTGTTCCGACGAAATGAAACATTTTTATTAATAAAATTTTTTTTTTTTTTTTAAATATTTATTTATTGACTTAATTTTTATGTACATTCTTTCTCAATCGATACTTGTACATACAATATTATTTACAATTACAATACCATACCTATTGGGCTAACTTGCATTATATATTGTTTACAGTATTGATATAGTTTAAGAACAGTATCATTTAGTTTATGGATTTTACAGGACAAGTTTACAAAAAACCTACACATGATATAGTTAAAAATAAAATAACAAAAATTTCTGACTCAATGAAATGAAACAGCGGTAATTTTAGATTATTTACTATAAAACTAATCATAATTAAACAAAATATTAAGAAATCAGGGAAAAAACAATTAAGGTAGTTGTAGCGTGATAGGCATTTCAACAGAAAATTATGAAATTTTTTTTATTGAAAGATAAATATATTAATAATTCACTACCAAAATTTCAGATCAATTGACCGCACCATTTTTGAGTAATTAATTTTCGAAATTGTATCTTTTACGCGTTGAGGTATAGAGAGATGGTAAGGTTAGTATGAAATCTTCCATACCACTCGAGTGGGCCAAAGATTTCATACTAACTTTATCATCTCTCTATACCGCTACGTGTAAAAGATGCAATTTCAAAAATTAATTACTCAAAAACGGTGCGGTCAATTGATCTGAAATTTTGGTAGTGAATTATTAATATATCTTTCAATAAAAAAAATTTCATAATTTTCTGTTAAAATGCCTATCACGCTACAACTACCTTAAATATAATCATACGTTTTACTTGTAAAATTATTAAATTGAAAAAAAATTATGTTTACTATGTCGTGCTTGATTTTTAGTTCATCTCGTGGTGTATTTTTATCGATTATTGTACTAAATACAAAAAAAAAAATGTACGGAATTTTAATTTGAATATTCAAAGATCGTCGAAAAAATCTCAAGTAATGCACTAATAAATTAAAAAAAATTATGAGCGACCTTTCAAAATTCAAATTTTGAACTGTACTTTTCAGAAACTTATTTTTCTTTGGTCTATAAAATTATACCGTAGCAAAAATAAAAAAAAAAAAAAAAATTCGATTCTTGACGATTTTTAAAATTAAAAAAAAATTTGGAGCAACCTCTTAAAAAATTTTTTTTAAGCTGTCCTTTGAAGGGATCTTATAACATCAAAAACTAACATTTTTTCACTCGAGACTAAAAAAAAAAAATTAGGACGACGGTTGACCCTAAAGGCTATCCGTGCAACTTCCCGCTCATTTTGTACTTAAGCGCTTAAAATTACTCATTACGTTTTTGAGCTCTTCAAGCTCAAAATATGATTTTTGTGTCATTTTGAGCTCTTCGAGCTCAAAACTCTAATAGCAGTTTAATAAAACACAACTTTTTGAATTTTCAAACCGCAATAACTTTTGAATGAATGAACTAATTTTTACGTGGTTGACGGCATTCAACGCAGTTTTTGAAGCCTCATTACAAACTTGTAAGTTTTAATCGATGGAATCAAAAATTTCGAAGTAATTCCGAAAAAACACTTTTTTCGGTTTTCTTTCGACAACGATAACTCACGAACGAATCAACCGATTTTGACCAGGCTGGCGGCGATCGATGTGGTTTTTTTTATGTTAAGAGCTGATTAGTTTTTGGAATCGATCGGTAGAGCCGTTTAAAAGTTATTGAAAAAAAACCACATTTCAAAAAAATTTTTTTTGTAGTTTTTTTTAGATTTCTCAAAATCTACCGGTCCGAATCGGTCCAAAGTATATTCAAAATCTGAGTTTGGTCAAGCCCTTTCGAATGGTGTCAACCGCGAAGAAATCGGTCAAGCCGTTCAAAAGTTATAAGAGGGTCACATACATACATACATACACACACACACACACACACACACACACACACACACACGCGCGCGCGCGCACACACACACACACACACACACACACACACACACACACACACACACACACACACACACACACACACACACACACACACACACACATACATACATACATACATATCTATATATATATATATATATATATATAATGAAAATGGTCTTCGTTTGAGGCTCAATCACGCCTAAACCACTGATCGTATCGACATGAAACTACCACCATTCGATGCGAAATTTTTCCTAGATGGTTTATGGCTATTTATTTTTCGAATTCTAACGTTCCTTCATTTTTTTATTGCTGTTTTACTTTTATGAACATTTATCCCGCTAATAAAAACAAAAGACAAGCGTTTTCTCTTGATTCTTTTGTTTTCATGGATTTCAACGGAGTTTACTAAACGGATTATGTTCTTTTACATTCAGCTAAGAATCTACTTACAAACTTCCACGCATCCACCCACCAACTCCCACGCACCCCTGCACACCCACTCTCATTTTTTGATAAAAATAAAATGCCGTATCTATGATCGAGTATCACTTGAGAACGGCTGGACCGATTGGGTTAACTTTTTTTTTTTGTCTTCAGAATTGTCAGGAGAAGGTTTATATGTAATAAAATTTTAAAAAAGTCTGCTAAAACGTTAAAAATTTCGATGATAATCGAAGTATTCCAATTTCTATAGTTACTTATCACGAAATCTCGGGAACTATAGGACTTAGAAATGTGAAACTTGGTATGAATATTACTTTCGTTATGTAGAGGTCAACTAAAAACGGATTTTAAGAAATTCATCCCCAAAAGGGGATTGCGGGGGCGTTAACAATGGACAATTCCCGTTTTTAAACTATAGCTCCTATAAATTCCAAATTTGGTAGGAATCTTCTGTAAGAGATGTAGAAATAGTCTATGAACGAATTTTACGGTAGTTCACCCCACAAGGAGTTGCGGGGGTGGTTTAACAATGAAAATTTTTATTTTTTAAGCCGTAGCTCCTACAGACTCCAAATTTAGCTAGAGTCGTCTATATATGATGCAGAAATGATTTAAGAGCGGATTTTACAACAACCCACCGCCGAAAAAGATTGCGGTAGTGGGTGTTAAAATGTGAAATTTCTATTTCCAAACTGTAACCTCTATAGACTCTAAATTTGGTAGTAATCTTTTATTTGTCATGCAGAAATCATCTCAAATAGGATTTTACGAAATTCTATTTCCAATAGGGATTGCGGGGGTGGGTGTGAGAATGTTAAATTTATGTTTCCAAACTGTAACTTCTACAGACTCCAAATGATTATTTTTTTACTGTTCAAATAGAAAAGGTTGAAGTCAATTGTTTTTTTTTTTTATTTAATTAATTTCATTTGTTTTTGTATAGCCTAATTAATCTTATGATAAAACGTCAGTTCATAAGCGGTTGAGAAGTGAAATAAAAATGTCAGACAGAGAAAGTATGGAAAGTTTATGTTTGTGTGCTGACTATGTGTTTGGTTCTAAAAACTGGTCTCATGAGATAAAAGCTCAAACTTTAGGTAAGTAATGATTTGTAAAATATATTGATAAATAATTAAATTGTAAATTACAAATTTTTATTAATAATTCGACATTAGCTATCAAAAGAATCAAGAAAGTCTTATATTGGATGTTTCACAACAGTCCGAATCACTTTAAGTGACAGAAGATTCCATGAAGGGATTGGTTGCTTTGAAAAGTACGATAATATAAGTGAATTTTCCTTTGCAGAGATTAGAGAGGTAAATGTCCATAAAAAATAAAATAAAGTGATGATAAAGTTTAAGGGTTAATTATAAATGTAATAAAAATTATTTATATTTATCTAGAAATCGTTAATTGACGGAATTTACAACGCTTTATTATACTTTCAAGAAATACGAACTTACTTTGAGAGAAAAGAACAAGAACGAATGATGCGTTTGGTTAAACAGGCTAAACAACAGCAGGAGTGGAAATTAAAAAGTAATTTTCTATTTCTTGATTGAGATACTTATATAAAACATAATAAATAAATTTAATTTTAATACAACCCCATCAGATGAAAAAAACATCGCGACGGAATCAACTGAGATAGAAGACGAAGAAGTCATAGGAAGAGTAGGTGAAGAAGTAGATAAGGAGAAGAACGAAGGAACAAGGGAAAAAAGGAGAAGATTGAAACAATAAAGGAAGAAAAACGATTAAAAAAATAAAGAAGGAAGTTAGAAAATGTCCAGAAAATAATATTATTGATCTACATTGACGTACATTTAGCTCTAAATTTCGGTTCATTTTCAAGCTACCTTCTCTATTTTTAAAAAAATATTAATATTTATTATTGTAATTGTAATGAGATTATTTAATATAAGTGCGGCAGTGATAGCTATGCAGCTGGCGCATGATTTGGTTGATCACCCAATCTATGCAGCTTTTAGAGTGGTTAGTACTTTGATGGGTGATCTTCTTAAGAATACGATTGGCCTGCATGAACATCATTGTTGTAAGGTATAAGTTAAAGGCTCATTGATCACTACAATGCAGAATTTTAGTGATTAATGAAAATTTGCCTATCACCGATTGTACTGGCGTGAGTTTTCTCTGTGATTTCCTCATGTCACTGTGTTCCGCCGAGTAATGGGACACAGGGTAGATACGGTACAATAAAGCACATGTCGGTCCACAGCCGCAAAATATATATACATACAAATAATTAAATAAATTTTGTTTGTCATTGATAAATAATTAATACCGTAATTAATTTATAAAAAAAAAGTTTATTATTATATTAACACATAATATTTAATCTTCATCTTCATCTTCAATAATCATCTTATGGATTGCAAGAATTGGTAACTCTTTAACTATGAATTCGTTCGAGAAAGTGATTTGATCGAAGAATATTCTAAATTTTGAGTCGGATAGAAATTGATCATTGATAGTTGGGAAGTGACAAACAAAATCCGCAGCATTTGAGATCGTCACAATCTATATTAATGATCAATTTTTTTTTATATGAATTCAAAATGGATGCGATTAAATTGAGAAGAAAAAAATAATTTAAATGACGGTAGAAATTTGCTTAGACATTACTTGATTTTTCTTTATTCTTAAACAATGACGAAGTGGAGCATTTTCAACTGCAAAAAGATAATTATATGAACGCATTCCCGTTAAAATAAAAATATAGTAATTTCTTCCTCCATAAGTTTGAAAACCATATATTTCTTCTACATAACCACGAAAACTGAATCGATAAATGTAAATTTACGTAATGTGTCTATCGTTATCTATTTAATTATTTTTATACCTGTTATTTCTTCTATAAAAGTATCCGTCATTTGAATGAATAATAATAAATGAGTCCCTGATTAAGTTTACGACGTTATCATGGATATTCATCTTTCATAGGTTATATCAATCTGTCATTTAATAGATAGTCTTTTGTTTTATCATTTGTTTTCTTTGGTTATGTTAGTCTGTTATTTAATCGATCGTCTTTTTTTAAAAACAAAAATAACATAATATAATTTTAAGGTTAGTTGAATGAAGAAGAAGTTTATAATCAGTTCATAAAGAAGATACGTATATTCATTATATTTTTAGTTATAATATTTATTTATCTTTTAATAAGATATATATTAATTTATCATTTGTGATAATAAGTGTATTTATAAATCGAATATTAAATATTTATAAATTGTGTAAAAATAGTGAAATTATGGCGAAAAAAAGAAAAGCTCAGATTGGCCGATCGACACGTAGAACGAAGAGACAAAAAATAGTACGTTCACAAAAATTTGTCGATGAAGCAATTGACGAAAATATTGTCAACGACAACGATATAAATAATGAAGAAATTAGAGAAAATAATATCAATGACAACGATGATATTAATATTAATAATAATAAAAATAATAATAATAATAATAATAATAATAAGCGGTGCTTGCTACGTGGCCTCCAAGCGGCGCATCGCGGGAAACGCAGACCATAACACCAGGTCTGTAGGCAAACGACGTAGCCGATGCAGTGGGCCAACTACCCACTGCATTGAAATACTGAGTTACAACAAGACGTAATCTCAGAAGTGCTCCCCACAACCGGTCCTTTTCGGATGAGGACCATTCATCAGGTGGGAGGAGCACGCCGGACCCGATGAACGATGACGACCCTGGCGCTTTAAGGACTTTCTTTAAGTGGACGGAGGAACTACGAGTCGACCTCTTGGTGTGCTACCAACGTAGCGAGCCGGGGGTGAGTGGTTATATGGCCCGGATGCACACTCTTTGGAGTGATATGCATCCGGAGCTAGAGCATTTTACGCCTAAACACCTGCGTAATTATGCCGCTTATCTTCGGCGTAATAGAAGATCGCTTGTGCCGGATAGAAGGCAGTCTAATAGACTTTCCTTTCCGGCGCAATTACACCAAGAGCGACGCCGTTCCTCCTTGGATGACAACAATCCCTTTATAGGACGGCAAGTAAGTATATCTAAAAAGATAACTTACTCCCAACAACAGCTAGAAGCGGTAAATGAAGATCTACGTGCAAACATCCTGGAGGATTCCACCCTGCTCACTGTGAGCCAGGTTGTGTATGGTGCAGCAGTTTCGGCTTTTCCGAGAGAGAGACATTGTCTCTCGATCGAGGCAAGGTTGAGACAGCGCATCTCACAACTTGGACTCAAAATTGACAGATCCCGGAAACAGGTCTCCCGCATTTAGTGTGTGATTGAGTTTGAAACAACTCAAAGAGCATACACGCCCCAAATTCGGCGCATTGCTGCTGAACTTCGGTGGCGTCATCACACACTGAATAAGAGTACTCTTCTTGTCATCAAGGAAGAGTCTCTCAATAAATTGCGGGCTCTAGTGACTGCCAAAAAGTCACTAGAGAAAAGGCTGAAGCGGTTGGTCGACAACTCGTTGTTTCGATCCAGCCCTTCACGGTTTCTGACACCAAAGACCGATGTTACCGGGAATTATCCAACACCTGAGCGGGTGGAAGCTTTTTGGACTGAGTTGTATGGAGATCAACCAAACGTGAACGCCAATACTCCAGCTCTGGACGACTTTAAAGCATTCTGTCGGGAACACCGTAGACAGAATGCTGATGAAGAGAGCCCTGCAGTCAGTGTGAATGGAGTTCGTTCAGCTCTAAATGGCAGCAAAAATTGGGCTGCCCCGGGACCAGATGGCATAAATGTCTTTTGGTGGAAGAAGTTTACTTCTACCCACCTCCATCTGGCCCGTATATTTACATCGTACATTAGAGCTGACGAACCGATTCCAGACTGGCTCGTGGAAGGGCGAACCGTACTGATACCAAAAAAAGGTGACTTGTCTGACCCAAAGAATTACAGGCCTATCACCTGCTTGAATGCGGTTTATAAAATTTTTACAAAAATTTTAAACAATCGTACTTTGCAGGAGATAGAACCTGTATGGCAACAGATATATGAACAGCGTGGCAGCAAAAGAGGCCTGTCAGGTTGCAAAGAGAACTTGATAGTTGATCGATGTGTCACACAAGATGCGATCTACTATCAACGCAACCTGTCAATGGCCTGGATCGACTATCGCAAGGCATTTGACTCAACTTCTCATGAGTTGATTTTATATCTCCTCAAATGCCTGGGGGTCAATCCTGAAATAGTGGAATGCATTCGGCGTACAATGCAGCTCTAGCGAACGCGTTTTCACATTGGAAGTGGAAACGCATTGCACATAACCGGAGTTGTAGAGTACAAACGAGGGGTCTTCCAAGGTGATTCCTTAAGCCCTCTGCTGTTTTGCATTTCACTGCTGCCTATATCTGTTGCTCTCCGTAAAACTCGTGGGTACTCTGTGGGGCCTCCGGGTGATCGAAAATACTCGATTACCCATCTGCTTTATATGGATGACCTGAAGCTGTATAGTGCTGATGAAGATCATCTACAGGCGGCTCTTAACATCGTAGCAGAGTACACGCGGGATGTCGGAATGTCTTTTGGGTTCGACAAGTGTGCGGTCGTACATCTGGCGAGGGGTAAGTGCTCTGTTACGGGTGATGATGTCGAGTTGGTAGATGGGAGCGTTTTAAGACAATTAGACGCCGGAGAGTTGTATAGATATCTAGGAATGGAAGAGCACCGCATGCATGCGGTCTCCGAAGTCCAAGCAACTCTCCGTAGCGAGTATGTTAGGAGACTCCGGAAAATTTGGTCCTCCGAACTTTCCGGCAAAAATAAAGTCTCCGCTACTAACACGCTCGCTGTCCCAGTCTTACTATACTCTTTCGGTGTCTTAAAATGGGCCCGAAAGGATCTGCGAGATCTCGACATCAGAACCCGTAAGACTATCAACATGAACCGGAGCATGCACCCCAATTCATCAGTCGCCAGATTATACCTCTCCCGGTCGATCGGAGGGAGAGGTTTGCAGAGCTTGGAGCGGCTTCACGATCGTTTAGTCCTGGGTTTAACACACGAAGTTGTCAATTTCACTGCAGATGAGGATGACTTTCTTATGCAAATTGTTCATAAACATGAGAATGCGCATAAGGGGTCGTTCTTATATAAGGCAGCAATATATGCGGCAAGAACCCTTGGTCTTGGAGAAATAAACGCTCTTATGGAACTCCGAAAGGAGGAATTCAAGAGCGCCATCAGGAACGCCGAGGAAAAACTACTCCTAGGCAAACTGATGGACAAGTCTATGCACAGCGTGTTCTTCAAACACGTGCGTGATCATGGCTTGTCCACTCAGCTGACGTTTTCCTTCTTAAAGTCAGCTGGCCTGATGTCCGAGACTGAAGGGTTCATATTTGCTTGCCAAGATGGTGTCATTAACACTCTAGAGTACCGTAGCAAGGTGCTCCAGGTGCAGCTCCCGGACACGACCTGTAGGGCGTGTAAACAACATCCGGAGACGCTTATGCACATTTTGTCAGCATGTCCTGTGCTGGCGAGAGGTGCATACATCCAGCGTCACAATGCTGCCCTGAGAGTACTGTACTACTATCTTCGTCACCGCTACGGTATTGACGTGACACCGGTGCTGCCTTATCTGCCAGGAGATATTCCCCAGGTTGTTGAGAATGACAGTTGCAAAATTTATTGGAACATGCCGTTTGCAACAACTCGGCGGATAGATCACAACAAACCTGATATTGTGCTCTTCGACAAGGCTACTCGTGACATTTATGTCATTGAGTTCTCGGCCCCGGCTGAATACAACATCTCAGCCAAAGAAGAGCACAAAAGACAGATATATCAGGATCTCCTGTTTGAAATTGGCAAACTTTACCCAGGTTACCGTGTCAAGCTCGTCGTCCTGATTGTTGGCGTCCTCGGAGGGATGAAACAGTCTTTTGTATCCTCACTTGCCAGAGTTTCAGCTTGCTCATCAAAAGCTGAATTCTTGGCGGTCAGGATGCAGAAGGCTGTCATACTAGGTTCCCTCCGTCTACTTAGGAAAATGACTTTGGCCTGCTGTGATCACTAACCGCCTTGTTGTGCAGAGTGGTCCAGCAGTAATGGATGGAGCTCAGGCTGGGCCCTCGGAGAATCGGACTCCGGGGACAACCCCCCTGAGCATTTAATAACATAATAATAATAATAATTAAAAAAAGGTTAAATAAATCTATGTCATTCGCCTGGCAAAGTAATCCGTTTCATAATTCGATGAGATAGAGTGAATATGTACATTACATGTTGATAAAGAAGAAATAACGTTTACTAATACTTAGTTATACGTTTATAATGTTCGTTGCAACGATAAACATGAAGTTAATAAATAAACAAAAAAAAAATTAGGTAAACGGTTGACCCTGAAGGCCATCCCTGCAACTTCCCGCTAATTCCATACTTAGGCGCTTAAAATTGCACCAATGACGTTTTTGAGCTCTTCGAGCTCAAAAATACAACTTATGGGTTATTTTCAGCTCTTCGAGCTCAAAGAGATTGCTTTCCTATCCTTTAAAGCTCTTCGAGCTCAAAAGTCTGATAGAGATTTGATAAGACACTATTTTTTGAATTTTTAAACCACAATAACTTTTGAATGAATAAACCGATTTTTACGCGGTTAAAAGCATTCGACGCAGTTTTTTAAGCCTCACAAAGAATCTTAAATTTTGAATTGATCGCGCTAGGAATTTTGGAGTTATTCCGAAAAAACACTTTTTTCGGTTTTCTTTCGTTCACGATATCTCTCGAATGAATCAACCGATTTTGACCGGACTGGTGGTGATCGACGTGGTTTTTTGAGGTTAAGAGCTGATTAGTTTTTGGAATTGAACCTTTAAGCCGTTTAAAAGTTATTCCAAAAAAACCACATTTGAAAAAAATTTTTTTTTCAGTTTTTTGAAGATTTCTCAAAATCTATTGATCTGAATCGGTCCAAATAGTTTTCAAAATCTAAGTTTGGTCAAGCTCTTTCGAATGGCATCAACCGCGATGAAATCGGTCAAGCCGTTCAAAAGTTATAAGCGGTTCACATACTTTCACACACACACACACACACACACACACACACACACACACACACACACACACACACACACACACACACACACACACACACACACACACACACACACACACACATACATACATACAGACACCGTGACAACCTCGCGGGGATAGTCAGGGAAGCTTCCTATGACCTTCAAACGTCGAGATCTGATGAAAACTCGATTTTTGCAAAACGGGGTGAAAACAATAACTTCCCGATTTTTGGAAATCTTCGATTTTCTTAGCGGGAAGTTAAAAATTGAATGGTTACTAGGTTCATTGTTTTTTGCTATTAAAAAAAAAATAAGCAAATAAACATTTAGACCATTCATCTGTCATCAACACTACTATCAACATCAACTTCATGAATTTTCAACGGTCACCATTTTTCCGGCAAGGGCGTCGTTATGAGAATGTCTTTTTTATAATTTTTAATTGAATTAAAAATCTTTTTTGTTTATTTTATAAATTATTGATTATTTTTTTTCAGATTCACTGGGTACGTTCAGGAGCTTTTCAGGTACCGTGAATTACTCTTTACCGACAATTTTTCATTTGGTATCCGTGATCGGTCTGGGGATCATGTTATAATGATTGTCGATAATAAACATGAGCTTGAGTCGATTATCGAAATAAATCAGGTAAAAAAAAAAAAAGGTTGTGGTTAAACGTACTCTATGCTCACCGTATTGGTCCGCAGTGGTTATACGTTTAACCATTTCCATTAAAACATTTTATGATATTTCTTTTTCAAATATCATATCGCATTACAGATGCCATCTGGAACTTAATATAATAATATTTTTTTTTTTACTTTTTGAAGGTGCTGATGGTTCGCGTGGTCTGCCAGTATGGTCGGAGCTATGATGTCGGTCAAAATTACTCGCCGTTTGAATTTCGAGTTTTTAGTTTCAACTCCGTTATTATGTTAACGAGTATGTTTTACGTCCCGGCAAACTCAACTTACGAGCGACGAGTCTTCGAATGTGAGATGGAAGAAGATTAATACTCATTTCTCCATGAATCGGACCATTTCTATTGACTAATTTCTCCATTTATTCTTTGCTTTGTTGTTCATCAACATTTATTTTTATTATAATAATAATTATAATAATAATAATAATAATTTATTTTATCAATAAATTTTATTTTAAGTGAATTTGACTCTTCTTTGAAAAATATTTTAAATTTCAGAAAAAAAAATAAAAATTAACAAAAAAAGCAAAAAAAAAAAAAAGAATAAAAAAAATAAAAATTAACAAAAAAAGCAAAAAAAAAAAATATAAATAAAAAAAAATAAAAATTAACAAAAAAAGCAAAAAAAAAATATGAATAAAAAAAAATAAAAATGATGAATAAAATTTAATTTATTTCCTTTGAAAATTCGCCCAGTGAAGCGGGCGGGGACGGCTAGTATATATATATAATTTCTAGTCGGGTAGGCGCTTAAAATTGTAATTATGACGTTTTTGAGCTTTTCGAGCTCAAAAATACAATTTATCTGTTATTTTGAGCTCTCCGAACTCAAAGAGATAGCTTTCCTATGCTTTTGAGCTCTTCGAGCTCCAAAATCTTATCAAAGATCGATGAAACACGATTTTTTTAATTTTCAAACTGCTATAACTTTTGAGTGAATGAACTGATTTTCACGCGGTTGACGGCGATCGATGTAGTTTTTTAAGCTCTATAAATAATTTGAAACAAAAAAATTGATCTGATGAAGCATTTCGGAATTATTACAAAAAAACACTTTTTTCGATTTTTTTCGACAACGATTTCTCACGAACGCATCAACCGATTCTGACGCTTTTGGAGGCGATCGATGCGGGTTTTCAAGATTAAGAGCTGATTAGTTTTTGAGGTCGATCGGTCTAGCCAATTCGGAGATATTTAAAAAAAATGAAAAAATAAACAACTTTTTTTTTTTTATTTTTTTTTTCACTTTTTTTGCAATTTCTCGAAATCTACTGGTCCGAATTGGTTCCAACTTACAGAAAATTTAAGTTTGGAGAAGACCTTTCAAATGACACCAACTTCGATCAAATCGGTCAAGTCGTTCTGAAGTTATAAGAGGTTTACACACACACACACACACACACACACACACACACACACACACACACACACACACACACACACACACACACACGCACGCACACACACATGCACGATGACTCTTCGGAGTGCCCGTCCTGCCCAGGAGTTGCTGAAGATGCGGAGCACGTCTTCTTTGTATGTCCTCATTTCGATCCACGGCGTAAAGAGTTGGAGAGGATCCTGAACCAGAGAATGCAACCAGATTCACTAGTGGAAGCAATGTTGTCATCAGAAGCTGCCTGGAACGCTACCAATACGTTTGCAACAGAAGTCCTCAAAGACTTGCGTTCCACCGAAAGAAGAAGAGCAAATATCAGAAGGTAGAAGGAAGGTAGTTAACACCTTAGCCACTAGAAGGAAGAGCAGTAGCTAATTCTTCCCCTCACGAAGTAATGCCTGACGGTGGTTCCCATGAGGGATTAGAGGATAGAAGAAAAGGGGTTTAAGGTTTAGTGGGTAGGGGCGTTAGGGTCGAGTTTTAGTATGACACTGCGTCGAGTCGCCACATATCCAGGCCAAACAACTATGCCTGGAATCCGTAAGAAGGATTCCCCCCCCTAAGATAAAAAAAAAAAAAAAAAAAAACACACACACACACACACACACACACACACACACACACACACACACACACCTGCACGATGACTCTTCGGAGTGCCCGTCCTGCCCAGGAGTTGATGAAGATGCGGAGCACGTCTTCTTTGTATGTCCTCGTTTCGATCCATAGCGTAAAGAGTTGGAGAGGATCCGGAACCAGAGAATGCAACCAGATTCACTAGTGGAAGCAATGTTGTCATCAGAAGCTGCCTGGAACGCTACCAACACGTTTGCAACAGAAGTCCTGAAAGACTTGCGTTCCGCCGAAAGAAGAAGAGCAAATATCAGAAGATAGAAGGAAGGTAGTTAACACCTTAGCCACTAGAAGGAAGAGCAGTAGCTAGTTCCTCCCCTCACGAAGTAATGCCTGACGGCGGTTCCCATGAGGGATTAGAGGAAAGAAGAAAAGGGGTTTCGGGTTTAGTGAGTAGGGGCGTTAGCGTCGAGTTTTAGTATGACGCTGCGTCGAGTCTTCACATATCCAGGCGAAACAGCTATGCCTGGAATTCACAAAAAGGATTCCCCCCTCCTGGAAAAAAAAAAAAAAAACACACACACACACACATACAGACGTACGGACATCATCGTAAAAATAGTCAGGAAAGCTTCTTAGGGCTTCAAGACGTCGAGATCTGTTGAAACCTCGATTTTTGCAAAACGGGGTAAAACCAATAACTTCCCGATTTTTCGAAAATCTTCGATTTTCTTAGCGGGAAGTTGAAAATAGTCGGTTTTTTTGCACCACCCTAATATATATTTACTCCGTACGTGGAGCGATTATTTACTCCACTCCGGTTCTCCGAGTGATAGGAGTGAATACGGAGTAAAATTCATTCTCAACTTATTCCAGACATTTTACAATGTACATTTTTTTCATTAAATGAGTAATAATTATGGGTTATTAAATTTTGTGTGCAACATAATTATAAATGAAAATAATTAATAAATTATAAAACTATTTAGAAGAATTGTCAACATTGCAAAATTTATTATTTCGCCTCATCAGTTATGCTTGAACTTTCCTAAATAATCGATAATTTAAAATATTATTTATTATTTTCTTCTCTCAAAAGCGAAAATTCAATTGAAAGTATACATACAATATCTCTTCTTATTAACAATAACCTCAGCTATATAATCACTTAATGGAAAATTTCAAAAGGTGTTAGAGCTAAACGAAAAATTGCATTTGGTAATTTTCGAAAAGACGAGAATTTATAGTCCGTAAATCTAAAACGAAGTTATTATCAGTTAATCTGTCTAGGCGCCACACTAATACAATGAGACGATGAGTTGTCATATTTAAAAATGCATACGTCAAATCATAAACGCTTCGTAAAATTAATGCGCTGGCGCTCAAAATGAGCCCGCATAAATTATCTTTTGCTAGCACGTGCTATTGTCACTGATCTTAGGCGACAAACTCCTGCTGAGACTTCACACTTTAGCTAGATAGAAGGGCTTTTAGTTTAACTACTTATATAGACCTGAAACGTTTGCTTAATAGAATTTAATTGAAAGGCTCGGTAACTGCAGTTGGGAACTTATTGTATTAATTTAGTAACAAGGACCGGATTTGGAATATTTCAAAGTAAGAGTACATAGAACTAATAAATAATTTTTGCATTGAAAATCTCTTATAATAATATAAGCTGAGCCATGAAATAAGTGAAAAATAATGTTTTTATAAGATCAAACAGTAGTAAATAATTTTACTTTGATAAAATTTACTCAGTTCGAATACTTACGTACTGAACATTTATATGAACATCCCCATCTAATTTTTTATTAAAAATAGTTTCTTGAAAAATATTTACTTTCTTTTTTTTCAAACACTCATTTTCTTTAGGGTACTAAATTTACTGATATAGTCAGCTCAACTTACGTTGTCATCAACAAGTCTAATGACTTCATGACCGTGGTAACATTAAGATTGTCAAGTGTGGCGCTACGAGTTTACGATGACGCCATCACCAATGTATACTGAAAATTTACTCCCTAATTACTTCTAAATAAGCAATATGAGAAATACTGATGCTTACGCGATCCGTTGATAAAATTACGCATTTTTCTATTTTGGAGGATTTCTGTGTTGTTGTAAAACTCATTGTCAACACACAATCACAAACAGTAATCTTAAAGGACATGAAACTTGCTTAGATAAAAAGCTGTAATTAGCGGATGTTAAATAAGAAGAAGAAATTTTTAGATAAATACTATGGTTCAAGTACTTTTAATCTAAAAAATGAAACATTGATAAGCGACTCGAATATAATCTAGAAGATATGTAGCAAAAATATATAACTAAAGAACGAATACAGATAATTCATATACTCATTCGCATGTAGATAGTAAACAAATTTTTTATTATTCGCCGCTCCGTGCTAATATATTTCACAGAATACTTATTATTTCTAAGGATGGCCTGCAGGGTCAATCGTTTTCCAGATTTTTTTTTAAATTTAGAAGTTTTGTAATGAAAGGACTGTAAAAAATTTTCAGAATGATGTTTTGAAAAATAAGGCTGGTAAAAAAATTAGGAAAACAGTTGACCCTGAAGGCCATCCCGGCAACTTCCCGCTAATTATATACCTAGACGCATAAAATTGTACTTATGACGTTTTTCAGCTTTTCGAGCGCAAAAATACAATTTATGTGTTATTTTGAGCTCTCCGAGATCAAAGAGATAGCTTTCCTATGCCTTTGAGCTCTTCGAGCTCAAAAATCTTATCAAAGTTCAATGAAACACGACTTTTAAAATTTTCAAATTGCTATAACTTTTGAATTAATCAACCGATTCTGACGCTTTTGGTGGCGATCGATGCCGGTTTTCAAAGTTAAGAGCTAATTAGTTTTTGAGGTTGATCGGTTCAGCAAATTCGGAGATATTTAAAAAAAATGAAAAAAAAAAAAAACAACTTTTTTTTTTGACTTTTTTGCAATTTCTCGAAATCTACTGGTCCGAATCGGTTCCAACTTACAGGAAATCTAAGTTTGGCAAAGACCTTTCGAATGACACCAACTGCGATCAAATCGGTCAAGCCGTTCAGAAGTTATAAGAGGTTTACACACACACACACACACACACACGCACGAAGTAATGCCTGACGGCGGTTTCCATGAGGGATTAGAGGAAAGAAGGAAAAGGGGTTTAGGATTTAGTGGGTAGGGGCGTTAGTGTCGAGTTAGTATGACGCTGCGTCGAGTCGCCACATATCCAGGCCAAACAGCTATGCCTAGAATCCGTAAAAAGGATTCCCCCCCCTACAAAGACACACACACACACACACACACACACACACACGCACGCACGCACACACACATGCACGATGACCCTTCGGAGTGCCCGTCCTGCCCAGGAGTTGCTGAAGATGCGGAGCACGTCTTCTTTGTATGTCCTCATTTCGATCCACGGCGTAAAGAGTTGGAGAGGATCCTGAACCAGAGAATGCAACCAGATTCACTAGTGGAAGCAATGTTGTCATCAGAAGCTGCCTGGAACGCTACCAACACGTTTGCAACAGAAGTCCTCAAAGACTTGCGTTCCACCGAAAGAAGAAGAGCAAATATCAGAAGGTAGAAGGAAGGTAGTTAACACCTTAGCCACTAGAAGGAAGAGCAGTAGCTAATTCTTCCCCTCACGAAGTAATGCCTGACGGTGGTTCCCATGAGGGATTAGAGGATAGAAGAAAAGGGGTTTAAGGTTTAGAGTTTTAGTATGACGCTGCGTCGAGTCTTCACATATCCAGGCGAAACAGCTATGCCTGGAATCAGCAAAAAGGAGTCCCCCCTCTGAAAAAAAAAACACACACACACACACCTCGTGTCGGGCTTGCTGGGTCCCGCATCAAGCGCCTCCCCAGGTGGCGGATAGGGGAATGCCCGGCATATCTTCACGTCAGATGCGTCGGGTACCGAGGAAATAGAATACTTGGGGTAGACCAAAACCTAGCAAAAGATGATATGAAAATGACAGATCAATTTCAAACATCGTCTACGGTGCAGAGGGGGGATACCTCAGTGCCGGCGATGGAAGGCGTGCAAACGGGCCTGAACTCGTCGTTATCAAGCGACCGTTTGAACAGCGGAGTAGACCCCATGGCTCTGCTGTCTAGCAATGCTAGCAAGATTACAGGGAGTACGAAATCAGCCCAGATGGCAGAGAACGGACAGCTGAGCAACATTCCTCCAAAAAGTGGAGAACCTTTTGCTCCTGATACTAATCAAACCTACCGAGGAAGAATCAACTCTGTACCAACCGTTACAGACCAACAGTCACCAATGGAGAGGCTCGGCAGCAAGATCGAAGAGTTAGCTGACTTCATAAAAGACAAGAAGAATCTCCATCATGAGATCAGAAAATTGGTTACGTCTATTAGTACGGCATATAGGCTGGCCAACAAATCACCAACGACATCGGCGTCAACGACTCAAACATCTCCGAGTCTGAGCGGAAAATCACAGCCACCTCTGGTCACTCCTAAGAAATTATCACAGCAAGGAGAGGGCAATATCAATAAGAGGCCGCTGTCCATGCTCAGCCCTTCCGCAGAAATTGACAAGCCAGCACAGAAAAAGACAGCCCGGGATGATACCTGGACCAAAGTGACTCGGCAAAACAAGAAAAAGAAGGAACAGGAGTCAGCGGCTCAATCTGCTACAGCCCAAAACCAGCCAAACAACGGTGGCTCCAAGAAACCGAGGAGGAAGAAGACAAGAACTAAAGCTGTGCTTGTCCAACCAGCTGAAGGGCGAACATACGCCGACCTCCTCAAGGAAATCAAGGCCAAGGTAAGCCCTGTCGAGATGGGCGTAGACATAAAATCTATTAAAAAGACGAAACACGGAGGCGTTTTCCTTGAAATGACTCGAAAGACCGAAGACAGCAAGGCTTTCACTGATGCAGTAAAGGCAGCCACTGCAAACATCGGCACAGTCAAGACGCTAACACCAACAACAACGATCGACATCCTCAACTTGGATGAAATCTCTACCGAGAGCGAAGTCCGTGAAGCACTTAAACGTGAATTCACTGACAGCCTGGAGGTCAAACGGGTAAATTTAACAAAACCCACACCACGAGGCAATTGGGCAGCCTTCTGCGAAGTAGACGAGGCCAGTGCGATTAAGGCCCTTGACAAGGCCCCAAACTACGTTGGCTAGCAACGAGAGCTGCGAAACGGTCCCCCAATCAAGATCTACATTTGAGCGAGTATAAGCAGGCCAAAAAGAACCTAAACCGGGCAATCAAAGCAAGCAAAGCAAAATTGTGGCAAGAGATCTGTAACAACCTTGATAAAGATATCTGGGATAAAGCCTACCAAATTGTCACCAAACGACTTGGAAAGGCTTCACCAGAGGCGCCGAAATCTCCAGCTTTAATGGACAGCATTGTAGCGGAGCTTTTCCCCAAGCACCCGCCGCGGGAGAAGAAACACTACACTAAAAACAGCGAAGTAAGACCCTTCACAACTAAGGAACTACAAGACGCGGCCGAGTCACTCAAAACAGGAAAGGCACCCGGCCCTGACGGCATCCCAGCATCGGTGATCAAGACTGTAGCCCTGGAATACCCAGACATACTCCTGAACACCTACAACGCATGCTTGGCAACTGGCACTGTTTAACCGATAGAAAAGACATTTAATAAAAATTTATAAAAGGAGTTGCGCCTTCGGGCTTGATCGCTCCAACTCGTGAAAATTTGTGTCACACCATGGCTGTCGCTCATGCGCGCTTTGGTTAGCGGGAGAGAAGCCGGCTCACGTGGCCGGCGGCAAGCAGTTGTGCTTGGACGCTTGTACTAGTACGACTACTCTGTGTCAATCGTTTTCTGATTTATCACGTATACTACGCATTTACTTGAACACTTAAAATATTCATTAAATACTATTAATTTCATTAACTTCAATTACCAATTAAATTCTCAAATCATTAAAAATCATTAGTAACTGTTCAGTGAATTAAATTAATTAAAATTAATAAGTGAGGCCACGCGGTCATTACGCGCCATTTCAATAAAGGATTGCATCAGCCACGCGGCTTTAGTCAATCCATAGTTAACACGCAATATTTGTAATAAATTATATTAAATTCATTGCTAAATATTTAATCATCATTCTATCAAATCAAATTTTATCAACTATTCGATTCTGATATCGAATTATCTAATTAGTTCCTACACTAATAATTCAAATCAATCAATCAGTCTCTGCACTGACATTTTACGTCAATTAATTAGTATTTCACTAATCATTGACTCTAGTTAGCTTAAAAGCTAGCGTCAATTCATTAATTCTGAATTAATACCATTTGCTTTTCTAAAGCGGTTGAGCTCACCTCGTTTGTGTTGTTTGCGACGGCAATTTACACATATTTTTTTATTCGCACTACACGTTTTGCGTTCTTACTTGTACATTTTTTCATTCGAGGAGGTTTTTTCTCAGTCCAACTGAGTTTTCCTCCTCTGGGGATAAATAAATCTTTATTTTATTCCCCAACAAATCGATGCATATTTTATTTAATATCCTAATCCCAAATTAATCATAATTTTTAAAACAATTACGGAAACTATCCTAAGTGGATAGTTTTAGACAAAACAGGCACGTTTCCCGCGGTCTGGAAGCGGCAGAGATTGGTTCAGCTAGATAAAGGCAAATGTGGCCCTGTAACACCCTCGTCGTTCAGACCACTTTGCCTGCTGTACGTTGCTGGGAAATTGCTCGAAAAGCTTATACAGGGAAGACTACGAAACGACATCGATCGTGCTGGAGGCTTTGCCGCAAACCAACATGGCTTCCGGAAAGGACGTTCAACAGTCGGCGCGATCCAGACAGTCGTAGGGACAGCGAGAAAAGCATGGACTGGTAACCTCAAAGCTCGTAAAGTATGCATTCTCCTCACGCTTATGTCAAAAACGCATTTAACAGCGCGAATTGGGGAGATATCCTAGACGCTCTGGAACACAAATTTGACGCAAAGCCAGAGAATTTGGCACTAATCGACAACTACCTTGAAGAAAGAAAGCTAATAGCGGAAACTACAGAAGGACCACAAGAATACGCCATAACGGCTGGCGTGCCGCAAGGCTCAATAATGGGGCCCGATTTATGGAACGCCGACTATGACAAGCTTCTTAAGATTCTGTTATCGAAGCAAGTAGAGCTAACGGGCTTTGCAGACGACGTCGCGGCCACGATAATAGTAGACAGCGTAGAGGAGGCCGAACTACTAGTTCGGGAAACCATTGATGCTGTCGAGACTTGGCTCGATAAACACCACCTGAAATTCGCCAAGCACAAAACCGAGATGGTCGTTCTGACTCGTCAAAAATGATTCCCAAAACCATTCGCTGTGGACATGGGAGGAACAACACTAACGTCAACAAGGGCCCTGCGCTATCTGGGGGTAATGATAGACGAGAAACTATCTTTTCGTGAACACCTCGATAATCCATGCCAGAAAGCCAGCAAGACGGTGTCTAGCCTAGCAAGAATTATGACCAACACCATGGGACCAAGAACAAAAAAGAGAAGAGTTCTTCTAGAAGCAGTCCACTTGGTACTGCTTTATGGAGCTGAGATATGGGCGGACATATTAAAGCAGAAGACCTACCGGCGAAAGATAGCAGCAATACAGCGGCGAGGCGCTCTCAGGGTTGCCTGCGCCTACCGCACAGTTTCCGAAGCGGCTGTATTGGTCATTGCGGGAGCCACGCCCATCGACCTATTAGCGTTCGAGAGAGCTAAACTCTATGACGCTAAAGATAGTGACGAAAAAATGAAGGACGCAAGAACGAGGATAAACGCGGAAACGCAGCAAGAGTGGCAGGACCGATGGACATCGGGAAAGACGGGCAGATGGACAGCGCGCCTGATCCCAAACATCAACGTCTGGCTTTCTCGAAAGCACTGGGACATGGACTTCTTCCTGACCCAGCTATCGACGGGACATGGGCAGTTCAATGCCTATCTTTTCAAGATGGGTTTGCACAGCACACCAACATGCAAATACTGCCCAGACAAAATTGACAACGCCGAGCACACGTTTTTCGTGTGTGATCGGTGGAAGGACGACAGAATCAGCACAGAAGAAACAATAGGCACAACGCTCTCTCCTGAGAGCTCGGTAACCTGCATGATCCAAAAAGAAGAAAACTGGTCAGCTGTCGCAGCCTACGCGCAGCGCCTTTAAAAAAAAATCGCAGAAAGGGATTAGAAACCAGTAGTAACAAAAAGTAGGTGTCGTGAGACACAACATGGACTGGATCGAAGTAATGCTAACGCGGTCCCGATCCAGTCTTCCCTGTAACATCTATGGGGAAAGGAGAGAGGAGGATGTTTAGTCGGTATTGTTGCAAAATAATATTGACTTCTGAGTCCGACATACCCAGGCACCAACACCTAGTCCTGGCACCAACACCAAGTCCTGGCATACGTAAATGTATTTTACCTCCTCTATAAAAATTAAAAAAAAAAAAACACACGCACACACACACACACACACACACACACACACACACACACACACACACACACACACACACACACACACACACACACACACACACACACACACACACACATACACATACAGACGTACGGACATCATCGTAAAAAATGTCAGGGAAGCTTCTTAGGGCTTCAAATCTTCGATTTTCATATACTGAGAATACAGTATTTTGCTACTAAGGATATTTTTTTTGATAATCAGAATACTTGGTATTGTGCTACTAAGAATACGTGGTATTTTGATTATCACAATAAGTATACTGATTTTCACAATACCTAGGTATACTGATTATCAGTATATCAATGTAACAGACTATTAGATGTTTATAACCTCACTTTACTGGCACAAATCAATTGACTTATAAAGCTAACAAAACAAATTAAAATTAAAATTAAAAGTGTAATAATAAATTTTTTTCAAGCTAATATAATAAATATGGGTTGAATTCTATTTTTACCATTGCATAAATTAAATAAACTAACTGTTAGTGTTAAAACGTCGATGGCAGTGACAGCGCATATATTATAGTTTACTGCGCAGAGTATAGGTCTTGAACTGACTTATATTCTGATAATCACAATACTTGGTATTTTGATTATCAAAATATCAAGTATTGTGATTATCAAAATACTTTTTTCTCAGTGTAGCGGCAAGTTAAAAAAAAATAGAAATCGAAAAAACACTGTAACAAAATTTGAGGATTTCCAAAAAATGTTCAAGTTTAATACAATAAAACAATTAAAAATATTCATCATTGAAAATCATTTCTTTTTTTATTATCCAAAATATGACGATGAAAATAGGTTTGGATAATTTTTTTTTTTTTTATTTCAAGAACATTTAAAAACAAAAATTTTGAAAAAAAAAGTCCTAATATTCTGGTAATTAAAAAAAGCCATTTTTTTATTATAACTTTCTTTTGGCTTGGTGAAGAAATTTGAAAAAATTCTGAAAAACGTTTTTTATAGGATAAGAAAAAATATCAATATTAGAGTCAAATCGAAGGGGTTTGGGTCAAAAGTTGTCGGTTTGGCGTGTCGTCCTCAACATAATGTTATGACTGTCGTTGAGGTTTGCTGTTCATATAGTTTAAATATTAAATGTTTTAAAAGAAGGACATAGAGTCAAATTTGTAGCCAAGATACTTTTGCTGTACTTACCCCAAAGGTATAATATACATAGTGTCACGGGGCTCCTTCATTATCCGTTGAAGGTCCTCACCCTAGCCGCGGTTAGTTATCGACGGATCACAGGGCGCTGTGGTCTAGGATACTCGCGCAGTAACAATAAAAATTAACATAAGTTCCGGGGCCTAGAAAATAAGCGTTCCGCGGGTGGGGATAATTCCACACCAGGGGCAAGTGAAGTTGGCGCACCGAAAAGCGACATTGTGAAGCCGGAGCCCGAGACACCAGCACGAGATCTTGGAAAACAGGTAATTATTTATTTTCCTCTGAGTTTCTTGTGGAACCTTCAGAGCGATTAATTGAACATTTATAATTGATATTTATTGCTAGGCATTTAGCCAGCCTAAATATCCTCCAATAATTATTCTAACTATCCTGAATTTCCAGATTTAATTTACCGTTGACTAAATCCCGAGCTACGACGCAATTAACCAGATCCGAGATACCTGATAGAGCTGTGTAATTTGGCGGACAAAATTTGCCTAGACCGAAAGCCACAGAAACGACAACGGAAGCCGAATTAAAAGAAAAGAAATCGCCAAAAATTTCTCAGGTACAGAAAATTTAACCTCGGTAAATTATTGCGTCGCTCCCGGAAATTCTAGGCACAGGCCATGTTCCGTCTTCCAATCACCCTACTTGATTAATTAATTAATTATCCGAATTCAAATAAAATATCTAAATTATAAGTCGAAGTTAAAATTAGTTAAAATGAAATTTAAATAAATAAAAAAATTTGACAAGTAGAAAAATTTCAAAATTAAAAATAAAAGAGGTTAAAATTAAAATTAATATTTCTATAAAATTGGTCAAATAAGTTCAAGTTAAAATTTATAAAATCAGAAAGTTCAATATCGACAAATTTGAGTTAAATTGCGTCATTCATCTGAGCGAAATTCTGTCGATTAAATTTATTATAAATTATAAATTAAAATAAAACTAAAGGGAATTAAAATTAGAGATTTATCCGAGTTAGATTAAAATTGATTAATAAAATCAACAATTAAAAATAAATTAAAATTTAAAATGAAAATTATTCATTAAAATTAACTTTGAGAAAATATCAAAAATTTTTAAATAAAATAAAATTCTTTAATTTAGAAAATTACAATTGTCAAGCAGTAAATTAATTTATAAAAAATTACAAGCGTAAAATTGTCAACAGATCAAAATTGTTCAAAAACTTCGATAAATAAAATTGTCAAATTCCAGTATGATAAGTTTCAAAAATAATTAACATAAAAATTTAGCCTTGGAAAAATTTAGCCAAGTTGACGACTAAGTCTCAAATTCTTACTGGAATTCAAAATAGACATAAGCCGATTATTCAGGCAGTTTGAATTCGAGTAAATTTTAATTAATCTAAAATTTTGGTTGAATAAAACGCTGCTGTGATATTAATAACTAAGCGACCAAAATTAAATAAAATTATTTATCGAAGTCAAGTTAGGGACCGGGAAAATTGATTCCCAGGAAGTCATGTTGAAAAAAGTATTTAAGAATTTTAAAAATGATTGTTAATTAGAGTCAAAAGTGTGTTTGGATGAAATTATTATATTGTGTGTGTGTGTGTGTGTGTGTGTGAAAAATTAAATTTACATTATATACTCCTCGTTCACGGGCTGTCGAGGAGGTTAGTATTAGCAGGTTGTCGACTAGTGTCATGGTATCCTCCTCTGTCCTAGTCGACTTCAGGTTCCTTAGTCCCGTAGTGAGGGTCCGGGCGACAGCGAAAGGGCTAAGGACGGTTTGAACCTTGGGCAGGGGTCCGGGCGATCACCCAAGGTCAAATCTAGAGTCTGAGAGCGTGAGGGTCCTGTGGACAGCGCGACTTAGGTAGAAACTGCGGTATAGACGCTCCATATGAGGGTACCGTCAGGAATAAGCAACTATGATAGAAACTATGATATAGACGCTCCTTATGAGGGTATCGTAGGAATAAGAAACTATGATAGAAACTACAGTATAGACGCTCCTTCAGAGGGTACTGTTAGGATTAAGAAAATTTTTCGGGTATGTGAGTGTGTGTGAGAATTAAAATAGAATTTAATTATGTAAAATTAAGAAAATAAATTCATGATCAATGTCAAATCTACTTGTTATTATTTATGTCAAATTTTTATGATTTCTCTCGACCCTGTGATATCTCTCTTGCTTGGACCGGTTCTGGAAACCGTGATAAAAATTCCAGTGGCGCCCTTAATTATTAAATTTAAATAAAGGGGTGACCAAGGGACGGTACCAACCCGTTACAATAGATACATACATACATAAACATACAGTTTATGTAGATGTTTTCTCAGTCATTTAGTTTTTTTAACACAAAAACGAGATAATTTTTATACCCTACCAATAAACTTTTTATACCTGACTACTATACCCGATATTTACCGCCAATTACGATCGAAAAACTCTGTTTGCCCTTTTTCTCTATTGTTTTCAATGTTCCATTCTTGTTACTCCACGGAACTTAAATAAGTTGCACATTATTAGATAAAGAATTAAATGAGGAATAATTCTGTTACTTTTAAAGACTGATTTGATGTATTAAAAATAAAAAAAAAAAAAAACATCAAAATAAAAAAAAAATTTTCCCGTTAAGCAATACAAAAAATTTCCGTACACCGTAAACCGAAAAACTCGAGAAAAAAAGCCATTATTTGTGTCATTTTTTTTTAAGAATACGCAGAACAATAAATAGTTATCAGATTTGATCCTTTTTAATTCCAATTAATGAAAAAAAAATTTACTATTTTTTATATTTAAATATGTTTTTTACATGTATACGTAAGTTACACCAGACGCGCCTGCACGAAAAAATACATCTGATTTTTTTCAAAGTCTCGTGTTAGATGAAGCCACAAGAAAAGTGAATGTCAATTCGAATTTTCAATTACATCGTTAATAAGAAAACAAAAAATTTTTTTTATATAATAATAAAAATTTTTTTTTATATTTTTTTACTAACCAAACAAACATTATAAGTCGTGCACTTTTAGATTTTCCAACCTTTTTTTTTTTTTTTTATTTGCAATTAACGGTTAAATGTTATTATTGGCGGAAAGTGATCGTTTGGGATATTTTAATAAATCTTTAGCCGAAAAAGCTTTTTTTTTGGGGGAATATTAACAACTTTTTTTGATGACCAATTATCACTATAAAGTATTGGCAGGGTGCGAAGTATATGATGGGGAGGACTGGCGCTGATTACCATTTTTACGTGTAAATCTTATGGGAACAGCATGATTTAACGCTAATGGCGGCCACTAAAACTAAATTATTCCGTTTGATTTAAGGTAGTACCCTCGCGACTTCCGTCGTCAAAAGTTTGTGCTAGAGTGTATGGTACATATACTTTAGAGTCATTATTGACAAGCCTAAAACTTTTTGCTGTTTATGTACTTATTTTAGCCAATCACAAACGAGAAACTGATCGTTTGAAAAGTCTGGCAACACTGCGTGAGCGTTAAAATATTTTATAGTGGTTATACTGTAGTGTTTTGGACTAACTGTAGATTAACCTCTGTTTTGACACATGCGTTTATTTATTTATTTACATACATTTATTCGGAAATATAATTACAATGTCTGAAAAATTGACTTATAAAGGACGATTCATAAACAAAAGGCCTTGAAAAACGACAGAAATAAATAGCAAATATGGCAATAAACAATAGGAAAAAAAAAAATGGCAATTTTGTTTTGTTTTTTCAGAAAAATCAGTAATTGAATTTTTATGTTGATGTATTTACGGATTTAAAATTTTAGTATTTTTTTATTATTTCATCTGACTATTATTTTTATAACTTATGAAAGATTAATATATATTATTATATTCAACTTATTAACTTTTTGAATTTTTATAAATATAGAAAAATACTTATTTTCATAAAATAATCATTGTTACTTTTTTTGAAATAAATAAAATTAATAACTATAATGTTACACTTAAAGTAAATTAAACTTTTCAAATTTTTCAGCGCATGCGCGTCTCATATTTTTTTCGCGGCTCACAAAACTTGCGTTGTTGCCACAGTTTTATTAACGTATCCCCTCCTCGGCTAAAGTCTGGTAAATTTTTCATTAATTATTAATAAATATCTCTGAAACTGTGTGGTAATTATCAATGAAATTATTTCTAAAAAATTGTTTAGTTGTTAGTTAACGTTACTCTAGTTTTTTAAAAGAATCCTAAGAAAATTTTCTGAGATATAAAAATGTTTGTAGGTAAACTTTTCGATATCCCGTATACCGCAATGTAAAAGAGCGTTCAAAACTCAAACTTTGAAATTAAATATCTCTGAAACTAAATGGTCAAAAATTTTCAAATTGCGCCAATCGACGCAGAATTATATGAATATTAATCTGCCAAAGTTAAAAAAAAATCCTAAGAAAACGACTCTGGCGAGGGTACTACCTTAACATAGGAAAAGCATGAAAAATGAGGGCAGCACCATCGTGCACCTAGCCAATAGGTTTAGTGATGAGCAAAATCTGTCTTGGTCTTACGATTTTGCATTAATAAATAAACATTAAATATTACAAAGCATAAGGTTTAAAATTACAAAAGCCAAAATTTATAATTTTATATTGAAAAAAGTGTTTTGTGGCATTTACTGTAGTAAATATCAGACTATCACTTGTTATAAAAACTATAGTTTCAAACAGTAAAAAGTACTATGTCAATATTTATAGTTCAGTTTTTAACGTTGCGATTAAAATTTATTTTTTCACTTAATACATATTAAGGTTGGCATCTTTAAATTTTAAACTCTTACTAAAAAAATTTAGTAAGATTTCTTGATAATTTTTATATATGACAATATAATCTTAGAGTACGATAAACATTCAGGTTAGAATTATTAATTATTGTACTTTAACATTTAAACATTCACGTGGCTTTAATTACTATTTAAAATGGTATTTATTATTCAAATAGTATTTAATATAAATTGATTATTTCTTATTTTAGTGTAGTTTTTCCCGTTTATAATTATAATTTTTATAATTGTTATTATTTTCACAATCATTGATTATATATGTTTTTATTGTTATTAATAATTATCAATATCATGGTGATTATTTTCACTGCCTGAGTAATTTATAAACAATTTCAATAGGGCTTACATAATTTCTCGCAAAATAAAATTTGAAATTTTGTAATAGTATGTCCTCTCTGATTGGGTCATTTTTAGGACTATTTCAGCGCCACTCATCGGCAGTTTTCATTTAGTTTTATCTAGCAATACTGGATGTGGTACCTTTAGTTTTTAGGTATCCTTCGAACTATTCACCTCGTAGCAAATAGTGCTAGTGAACTGTTAAGTACACGTAAATAAAAATTTCTGTATTTTACTTTCCGATTTTAATTTATTGATAAAAAAAACGCAACGCAAAATGTCTTCTTCATACGTCAATTTTGAAAATGAAGAGCTTTTTTATCATAGCTTTGAATCACTCTTTCCGGATGTTTTTTCACCGGTATCATCCTAATTACCGCCGACTCCTGAAAGCATATCAACAGAAGAATCAATCATCGTGCAGAGTCATAATTCCGCAATTGATATAGATACACACCAGTCTGTTGAGAAGAGTGAGACGTTGAACAAAAAAACACCTAATTCAAAACGCAGAACAAGAACAGCGTTCACCAACAATCAACTTCTTCATATGGAGCAAATATATGCGCAGAATAACTACTTGTATCGTCAAAAACGGATTATTGTTGCCGAATTACTAGGTCTTACTGAAAAACAGGTATTTACAATAAATATTATTAATAATAGATTTTATTTATTTATTTTTTTAATTTCACTATACTTAATTAATTATTGAATACTAGTTATTAATATTGTTTTGTTTGCAGATCAAAGTGTGGTTTCAAAACCGTCGCATGAAGGATAAAAAAATTGGATCCAAAAAAAGAGTCCAGGACAGCGATCACGTGTTGGAAAGCTACTTAGGAATATGCGGCAAAACAAATATGGTGGTCAACCATGTTCAAGACTCAACGTACCCGACGTATAATGTTCAATACAACTTGGTTCCTGCTCCAATTGAATGTCCAGCAGAAAACCACGTGCGTCTCATGAACTTCAATAACTGCTCATCAGAAAGCGCTAACTACCCTCAATTTCAAAATTGGAACACCTACAATCAGTACCAGACTAACGTAATTCAATATCAGAATTACAATTTCACCTACGGTAGCAATATCAATGATAATAGTGACAAAAAGTCATCTACTGCGAACAGCAACTTTTACGATTATAGCTCGTGTAATTATCAACAATTTTTTTTATCAACAATATTATAACCATAATGAGCAAATACCCCAGCACGTCCTCTTTTCACTCCTGTATTTTCACTACATAATCAACCTTATTTTTCACACATTTATACATTCAACTCTTTATTATTATCACTGCGGCTGTGGACCGACTTGTGCTTTCTGTACTGTATTTACCCTATTCCTCACCCCTTTCTATCGGTTGTTGGAATAGTGGCGATGGGGAAACCACAGAGAAAACCCATGCCAGTACAGTTCGGCTACCGGAGCGACCCCCGACGGTTGGTGTTGGAACTATTCGAGCAACCGTCGGGGCTCGAACCCTCGCCTCACGGCATGATGTGCGAGCGAACTAACAGGATAATGACTTAACCCGCTCGGCCATCATGCCGCTAATATTAGAATAATTAATAACTGATGAAATTTTTCAATATTTTCGATGGAAATTTTAATTGAACTATCAGTGTTAGTCAAAGTGAAATACTTGTTACTTTTTAAAAATTATTCGACTTTTATAACAAGTTTGAGAATCAAATGTATAGAATAATTTTAATCTTCACAATTGAAAGTACTGATTCAAAAATATCGGAATCATTAGATATTAATGTAAATATTTTTTTTTAATCAATAATTAATTAATTAAGTTTTAAATTGAACACATTCAGAATTTTTGAATTTGTAAAAGTGATAAAAGTATAAATAAACGAATCTCACATTATTGTAATAATACACGAAAAGAAAATTGAAGGAGTTTTTACTATTTTACTATTGTAATTTTTACTAAATAAAATAGTAACGGTGGACTATACTTCTCATTTAGTAATTTTTACGATCTACTATTGTAAATTTTATCCAACAAATAAGACTAGCAAGAGTCTTAAAAAGTCGAATACTATAAAGCAAATTATACAATATGTGTTTGTGAACTTTACAATTCAACTATTGCAAAAATTCACAGTTGGTTTTTTTAAACGAAATATTAGGGAGGGAGAGAGATAGAAGGTTGGACTAATTGGTACCTGTACAGTAATCGAAATAAGAAACCGACATTTTCGTGCTATCTGGAAATCGAACCCAGAACTCTGTGTTGGCAGCCAGAGACTCTCCCTCTACGCTATCCGAAGTAAACTAAGACCCATATCCTTTAACATTTACATAAACTCGGAGTCTAGCGCTGTGCACGGCCAATACTCACACTAATTGAGAGACATTCCAATTCAACTATTGTAAAATTTGCTATAGTTCTATTGGAAAGATACAGAGGCAGCACTGGAAATTTTCATCTCTTACTTTTTACAATAGTAATATCGTATTTTTTCATGAATAAATAGTATTTTTTCTTCTAAAATATTCGACAATTAATAGTAATAAAAGTATAGTTCAGCTTTACAATAGTTGTATCGTAAATTTTCCCAGAAATTTTTTCCCGTGTACATTGAAAAGAAGTAGGAAGATTTCAAATTTTTAAGAAACGAAAATGTTAATTTCTATACGAATTAATAGTACGTTTAAATTTAACAATTTATGTAAATTTGAGATACTTTGTTTCGTAATCCTAGTTTCTGGGATACAAATATAAAATGTTTGTGTTTTTTAAAAAGAAAATTAGATAATAAATAAAACTTTATTAAATTGTAAAATATAATTTAATAATTATTAACTATGAATAGTTTGTATTATAATATTAGTTAATAATAATAAATAACAATTAAATTTGATAAAAATGATCAATGAAACCAAATTTTGTATACGTGTATCAGTACATTATTTTCAAAACTGTTGTAAACAGTTATTGTGTTTAATATTGACTTTTAACACTATTGTAATAAAAATATTCAGAGTATGAAATCTTGTGTTTTTAAAATTTTTAATTTCATTATTTAATCCATAAAAACTATACCCTAAAATTCCTGTTATGTCATATTTTTTAATAAAAATTTTTTGTTTTCTTTAAACATAGTGGTATTGTTGTTAGAAATACTTGATTTTTTTTTAACATAAAAGAAAATATTTACATATATACAAATTTATCTATAGAAATACAAGTTATCAATCTAATATCATAACATGAAATAATTTATTATGTAGGGGACGAGGGGGTCAATTGAACCAAAAAAAGTTTAGCAATTTTTTATTATTTGAATTAAAACTAAATAATAATTTATTTTCTTGGAATAGTATGTAGGATTCCCCAGAGTTGAACGACGGGGCCAAGCTTGCGCTAAGACTGAACAACTCAGTCTCGGCCGTTCCTTTGGTAAACCAGACTTAAACCAAGACTGGCTCATCTAGCTCTGGCTATTTAATGGTGTGCTAGGCTTGGGTCAAGACTGTATAACTTAGCCTTGACCATTCAATGGAAAATCTTAAGCTAATTAATCATTAAGTAAGAGATGGAGGAGGGGGGGGGGGCAAAACGGACCTATTAAGACAAAAATGTTGAAATCCTTAATGTTTTTCTCTGGTTTTACGTTTTTTTTTTAGTCCTTTGCCAAGTATTTGACATTAATTTGTTCTGTTTATTAAAAATAAAAGATTAAAAATGTGGGGCAAAATGGGCCACCTTAAGAAAATGTTTATCATATGAGTTTTTCAACTTGTCTTACTTTTTTTGGCCTTTTACTGGGTTTATGGTAATAATTTTGTAGTGTCTATCGAAATAAAAAAATTAAGAAAAGAGAGAAATCTCAAGAAAATTACAAAAAAATTTTTTTCAAATGTGGTTCTTTTGGAATAACTTTTAAACGGATTTACCGATCGATTATAAAAACTAATCGGCTCTTAATATCAATAAACCATGTTGATCGCAGCCAGTCCGGTCAAAATCAGTTGATTCGTTAGTTAGTTATCGTTGTCGAAAGAAAACCAAAAGAAGTATTTCTTCGGAATAACTTCGAAATTCCTAGTTCGATCAATTTAAACTGAAAGATTCTTTGTCAGGCTTTTCTATCAATTATTTAATTAAAATTTCCATCAATAATTAAAAAATTAAATTTATTAACTAAAAAAATTTTTCTTCTTGATCTGAAGAGAAAAATTCTTAAACTAAGAAATTTATATTGGTTTAAGTGAATTTTATTTGATTCAAGAATTTTTCGTCTTGATTTAACATAATCAATTTCTTTAAAATTATTGTAAAAATTTATTATTTGATGAATATGTGTTAGGAAATGCTAAAATTGAAAATTTATTATTCAACCAAAACAATTACATATCGTCAAAATTGATATGGTCTTTAAAAAAATTAAAATATAATAATTTACAGTTAAATTTTTAATATTGATTATTTTAAATATCAAAATTTATAATAAAATATTGAAAATCCACAGAATGATGTACAAAGTCTAGAGTAAAAGAAGGACTTGACTTTTGCATTTTTTTAATTAATAACCATGTGTAAAAAATAGTTAATTTTCATCAAAACACAATATTAAATAACATAAATTATATAAATTTATATTGATGGGTCATTCCACCAAATAAGAACATTTTTACGGGGCGACCCTCACGGATTATGTTTAAAATTTATGGAGGTGCTCTCTATCATAAGACAAAAATTCCCTGAGAGTTTTAGCTCTTAATACGCAGCGGTCTTGAAGTTATAATTTTTTGAAATTTTGTGTGTGTGTATGTGCATTCGTGTGTGTGTGTGTGTGTGTGTGTGTGTGTGTGTGTGTGTGTGTGTGTGTGTGTGTTTTTCCCTTAGGGGGGGGGAATCCTTTTTACGGATTCTAGGCATAGCTGTTTGGCCTGGATATGTGGCGACTCGACGCAGCGTCATACTAAAACTCGACACTAACGCCCCTACCCACTAAACCCTAAACCCCTTTTCCTTCTTTCCTCTAATCCCTCATGGAAACCGCCGTCAGGCATTACTTCGTGAAGGGAGGATCTAGCTACTGCTCTTCCTTCTGGTGGCTAAGGTGTTAACTACCTTCCTTCTATCTTCTGCTATTTGCTCTTTTTCTTTCGGTGGAACGCAAGTCTTTAAGGACTTCTGTTGCAAACGTGTTGGTAGCGTTCCAGACAGCTTCTGATGACAGCATTGGTGTTACAATTGTCTCTGGTTGGATTTTCCTCTTCAGGATATTCTCCAGCTCATCTCGCTGTGGGTAAAAACCTGGGCACTCAAAGAAGACGTGCTCTGCATCTTCATTGACTCCTGAGCAGGACGGGCACTCCGGGGAATCATCATGCTTGAAGCGGTGGAGATACGCCCGGAAACAGCCGTGTCCTGATAACATCTGTGTAAGATAATAGTTGACCTCACCGTGACTCCGGTTCAGCCAAACGTTGATCCTTGGTATGAGACGATGCGTCCACCTACCCTTCACTGTGGCATCCCACTGTAGTTGCCATCTACTTATGCTCCGCTGCCGCTCTTCTGTTCCAAGCTCCTCAGCGCTTAGTGTGGTCGACTTCTTTCGTTGGTAAAGGATCCGTCTTTCCTCAGCTAAGACTCTGAGAGGCAAAGTTCCGGAGATGACACACACTGCTTCCATAGATATTGTGCGGAAGGCACTTGCTACTCTTAAGGCACTCAGACGGTAGACTGGTCCAGCCTTTCTCGATGATTCTTGCTTTTCTAGTGCGTCCGCCCAGATAGATATTCCGTAAGTGAGCACTGATGTGACTACAGATGATAGTAGTAGTCTTCTGCTCTGCTTTGGGCCTCCGACGTTTGGCATCAGTCGTGCTAAGCTAGCTACCACTGCTGATGCTTTTGCACTCACGTGTTCGACTTGCTGCTTAAAGTTGATTCGGGCATCAAGCATCACTCCCAGATATCGGATATATGGTTGTGATGTGATTTCTTGTTTTCCGACTTTCAGTTTTATGGTCTCAGGAGCCCGTCATACATGATATTCCACAGAAGTGGACCAAGTACAGAGCCCTGTGGCACACCACCGGTTATATCATACTCTTTTGGACCATTCTTTGTATCGTATTTCAGCACTCTATCTGTAAAATAGCTAATCACTAGTCTGCGAAGATATGTTGGCACGTTCTTCTCGTCGAGAGCTTGCATGATGCAGTCCCAATTAGCGGAATTGAAAGCATTTTTGATGTCCAAGGCAGCCACCAGACAGTACTTCTTCGTTCCACCCTTCCATCTAGTTCCTGCGATTGCCTCTTTGGCCGTATTAACAACCAGGTTGATCGCGTCCAGGGTTGATCGTCCTTTCCAGAATCCATACTGGTTGTCTGCCAAGAGTGGATCGACTACTGCATCTATTCGCTGATGGATGATACGCTCAAATATCTTACCCGCCGTATCTAGCATGCAGAGTGGTCGGTAAGATGACGGTTCTTCTGGTGGTTTCTTTCCTTTAGGTAAAAGTACTAACCGTTGCTGTTTCCACTTACGAGGAAAAGTCCCCTCCTTGAGGCATGCGTTGTAAGCGTCTAGAAATAATGTTGGTGCTGCCTTTATGATGGTTTTCAAGGCTATATTAGGGATTCCGTCCAATCCCGGCGCTTTATTATTTCCTACCCGATTACAGGCCTCCAACAATTCTCCTTCAGTGACAGGTGGAATGTCGTCCAGTTCATCTTGCGTTGACTGATAATTGAGACTGTGTTGCTGTGGAAACAGCGCAGTGACAATTTTCTGAAGGAGTTGGGGACACGTAGGTGACGGCATTTGTTGTTTCTTTAGGTGCGTCATGACCACCTTATACAGCCGACCCCACACGTCTTTGTCGACCTCGTATATGAGCTCTTTCCAGCATCTTCTTTTGCTCTCTTTTATGGCCTTATTAAGTTCACGACGAGCTTTTTTGTACTCTGCGATCAGCACTGCAGAGTAAGGTCGTTGATAGCCACGCTGTGATATTCTTCTCTTTCGATGACACTCTTTACGGAGGTTGCTGATATGATCATTCCACCAGTGTACCGCAGGTCTTGAATTCATAACACGTTTGCGAGGCATACTGGCATCACAAGCTTATGTTACTCGCATCATCAGAGCCTTAGTATGTGTGTGTGTGTGTGTGTGTGTGTGTGTGTGTGTGTGTGTGTGTGTGTGTGTGTGTGTGTGTGTAAGTATGTGAATCGCTTATAACTTTTGAACGACTAAACTGATCGGAACCAACCAAACGGCGTTCTAAAGAGTTCCTTCAAACTTAGATTTCCTGAGAATTTGAACCGATTCGGACTGATGGATTTTGAGAAATTTTGAAAAATCCCAAAAAAAATAAGAAAAAAATCATTATTGAAAGTGGTTTTTTGGAATATCTTTTAAACGGCTCAATCGATCAACTTCAAAAACGAATCCGCCCTTAAGCTTGAAAAATCACGCCGATCTTCGCTAATCCGATCAAAATCGGTTGATTCGTTCGAGAGATAGGCGGGAGTAACTATGACTCTCTTAAGGGAGTGAGGGCGAACTTAAGAGAACATAGTTAAGCAAGCAATTCCCTTTTCGTGGGTCCCGCCATAAGTATGGTAACATTGAAAGGCATCCCTCGATGCGTTACCCCAAACCAAGAATTGCCACTGCGCTTTCGGTTGTAGGTGTTACCAGCTCCTACAACTTAAATAAACCGGTCAGGAAAATACGGCAAAGCCTCGGATAGGTGACGCTCCCACGTTCGGTGGTCACCAAACCCTTTCGACCGTTCGACGGAGTGCCAGAATAGCCAACCGCGTTTCTCCGAACGAACTGCTATCTGACGCTCCCGTCCATCGCCGACCCGCGAATTCGGCATCGCGATCGCATTCGTGTAAGCTCGCGGAAGCATTACGTATAGAACAGCTAATGCCTCTAGCTACGCGACCCTGTTTGGTTAAACTCACGCGATTGAACTTAGAAGAGGTAAATCCAAGTAGAAGGGGGGTTTCCGAATCTTACTCGCGAAGCATCGACCGGCGAAGATGCCAAGGGACGACTAAAAACACCCTCAGAGTGTCCGCGAACTCGGCAAACTTAGATGGGCTCGCGCCGGGCGTTAGGTCAAATCGAAAGTCTCCGCACGCGACCCGGGGAATGGGGTTTGAAGGTTTTCGAGTTTTGCAAGCGAATTTGCGGAACGACAAAGCTGGGACTCTGGAGGCGAGTCAGTTGTGGGAGGAAAAACGTATTGATGTTCTCCTTCTACAAGAGCCATACGCAGCACATAGTAATAATAGTTTCAAAATACCTGGGTTCGGTTGCGGCATACAAGTTGCTGCCGAAACCAGGTCTAGGCCATATGCGGCCATTTGCTTAACGAATCCTAAATACCAGTTGCTGGTTTTATCACAACTTAGTACAACTCACTGCGTATGTGCTCAGATCATGGGACCTGACACATCGTTCTTCGTAGTCTCGGCATACTTCCAGTACAAAGACAAAATAGACATGTATTTAAAGCACTTAGAGAAAGTGGTCCGAGCACTGAGAGGAAAAAGGGTATTAATATCAATGGACGCGAACGCGAAATCCGAGAGATGGGGATCCGAGACTGACGACGCGCGTGGCGAAAAGTTAGAGCAATTTATTGACGCACACGAGTTAGAGATAATCAACAACGCGAGGGAGGGTCCGACGTTTGAATCAACTAACGGGAGTTCATAAAACATTCACTAAAGTAGTTCATAAAACATTCACTAAAGTAGTTCATAAAACATTCACTAAAGGAGTTCATAAAAATTCACTAAACATTTGTCAAGTTGAATTTGATCGACTTAGGAACTTAGGAGTAATTCAAAAAACACGTTTTTCGGTTTTCTTTTGTCAACGATAACTCACGAACGAATCAACCGATTTTGACCCGACTGGCAAGAATCGATGTGGTTTTTTGATGTTAAGAGCTGATTATTATTCAAAATCGATCGGTAAAGCCGTTTAAAAGTTAGTCTGAAAAAACCACATATAAAAAAATATTTTTTTTAGTTTTTTTGTGATTTTTATTGAAAAATCTAAAAAAAAACCGTAAGAAAAATTTTTTTTAAAAGTGGTTTTTTTGGAATTACTTTCAAACGGCTCTATCGATCAACTCCAAAAACTAATCAGCTTTTAACCTTGAAAAACCACGTCGATTGCCACTAATCTGGCCAAAATCGGTAGATTCGTTCAAAAGATATCGTGCAAGAAAGAAAACCCAAAAAAGTGTTTTTTCGGAATTACTCCGAAATTTCTGGTTCGATCAATACAAACTTAAAGATTCTTCATGAGGCTTAAAAAACTGCGTCGAATGCCGCCAACCGCAAGAAAATCAGTTCATTTATTTAAAAGTTATTGCGGTTTGAAAACTCAATAAATAGTGTTTTATCAAACTTCTATTAGACTTTTGAGCTTGAAGAGCTCAAAAACGGCATAAGTGTAATTTTAAGCGTCCAGGTATGGAATTAGTGGGAAGTTGCAGGGATGGCCTTCATGGTCAACCGTTTTCCTAATTCTTTTTTGTAATTTTTTTTGAGATTTTTCAAAATCTACTGGTTCGAATCAGTCCAAGTTGTATTCAAAATCTAAGTTTGGTCAAGCCCTTTCGAACGGGACCAACCGCGATAAAATCGGTCGAGCCGTTCAAAATTTATGAGAGCTTTACACGGAAAAAAGTGAACTGTAATAAATAACAGTCGATTTATAATAAGTAATGATCAACTGCTAAAAATTAACATTTCAAACAGTAAAATCGTAATTTTACTATTCACATTGTAATATTTACAATTTAAACGTTACAATTTACTCTTTACATGGAAGAAAATACTATTTCAAACAGTAATATTCGCTAGGTAAATGTCTAAAATGTTAAAGTATAATAATTAAGAATTCAGACTTTAATATTTATCATTTCGTACCTAAAAAATTATGTTATGATATGTAAAAAGTATAAAATAAAGTTAGTAAATTTTTAATACAAGCAACGTCAATATTTACAAAGTAAAATGGTAAATTTCAAACGCAACGCCAAAAGTCAAACTGTAATTATTGACTTGCTTAGACTGGTAAAATGTATATTTTGAAAGTATAATTTTTACTGTTTGAAATGTTAAATTCTCCCAGAATGAGACCCCTTTCTCTTTCATCTAAGTTCCCCTTCTCTTCATAATATGGACTATTTATTGAAATGGCATTTTTTACTGTTTGAAACTGTAATTTTTAAAGATGAAAGAGTCGTTATTTACTATAGTGAAAACTACTAATCACTTATTTTGGATATTAAATTATAAACTGTGGCTTTTATACTTTCTACATTAAGTTCTGTAATATTTACATTTTTGCCACCCCGATGTCCGCTTTACTGTTTGAAATTATAAAAACTAACCGGAATCCGAGTGAATATTACAGTTTACTTTTTTCCGTGTACATACGGCCATCACCGCGGAAACATTCGGAGGGCTTCCTAAAACCTCAAAACGTCAACATCCGTTGAAAACTTGATTTTCGAAAAACGGGGTAAAATCAATAACTTCCCAACTTTTGAAAATTTTCAATATTCTTAGCCGAAAGTTAAAAAAATTTGCGGAGGGGGGAGGGTCCAGCATTAATGCGAGCGAGTGTATAATTTAAGTTGAGATAAAATGTTATCAATATTAACCAGGGAATCATTTATTAAAATACATTTATCGATATATTTTAAATTTAAACTAATAAACAAATCTTGTGTGACAATAAACAGCCCACCAATCCACGAGGTGTCGTCGTTATAACGCATCTAGTAACCTTGCTGAGTATTGGTAAATGGCACCGTGTAAAAAGGCCTATTACCAAAACCTGGTTTGAGTAGTTAAATTTTTTAACGCCAGGTGGCAAGTACGTCACCGCCATGAGAATAAATGACCTAATTTGAGTAGTACTGCTTTCAACCACGAGGTGGTGTCTTGAAATTTACATTTACCAATAACACTACTTTTGAATGAGACGATAAAATCGCGCGATTTTGTATTGGCTGCACTGATGTTTTAAACATCTAGTGATAATTTTAATTCATCCTGTGAATTAAAATTATCAATATTGATAATTTTAATTGCTAACTTACAGATCGACTTAATTATTATGTAATATTTTTTGATAGTTTAAATAAAATTCAATTGATTTCCATAATTTACTATTCTGTTGTTTTGCTTACATAAATTTCCAATGATGAAGTATTTTTTCCGTCATCGCACTAATTATTGTGAAATTTTTAATTTATAAATTTCTGGAGCCCTTATCAATAAGAATAATTAATATAACTGAAAGCATTTGAACTAAAAACATTACTGCAAAAAATAACTGTACAAGTTATTTATAACATAAATCATAATTCTGGTATGTAATTATTTAGATAGAGAATTATTGAATAATAATATTAAAATGCTCCATATACATGTAAACATAATCTCAAAATTCATAATTATCATTATCAACAAAATATCAATTAATCAATTAAAATTTAAATGATAAAAAATTACATGAAAATAGGATAACTTGTCATCCAATAGTGATTCTTTTGAGACTTTAATGATCAAAGTTACTTTTTTTGATACAATATAAAATTGAAACCTAAGTTTAATAAATTTATATCATATTCAATGATGATTAATATTTGTACATTATATTTTTAGGGACTGAATTAAATTTATCAGCTTAATGAAAATTTAGCTTCAATAAAATTCAGAAAATTTTTCATAGAACATATTTAGTATTAAATAATAAAAATGCGTTTGTTTTCTTATACCATAATTTCTAAGATGACTAAAAATTTTTATCTATACTCAACAACGTAAACAAAATTTACTATCATATGTATAACATCGGCAAATATGCATACAGCTAAAAATTCCAAATAAAAATTGATTTCTGCCTAACAAACATGTCAAAAAAATTGTAAAAAATAATATCTTAAAAAATGAAAAATGCTCCAAAACCCTATGTTTCTATATGCTGATGGAATTAACATTATCAAAAGTGAAATAAAAATAGATTTCAAAAAAATAATCTCAAATAAAAATTATGTCAAACATAATTCAAAAACAGTAAAAATATTAATTATAATTTAAACCTTAGGTAGAAAATCTTAAGTTTTAAAAAGTAAAACGGCGTGCCATAACATTTTGAGACGATCTTTACATGGATAATAAAAAATTTCTACCATATTTAGAATTTTTAGAAGCGATATTTCGAAATTAAGATTTTTTATTAATACCCACCCCCACGAACCTTATTGGAGGTGATTCGTTGTAAAATCCGCTCTTAGATCATTTTTATATTACATATAGAAGACTCTCACAAAATTTGGAGTCTATAGAAGCTATAGCTTTAAAATTGAAAATTTTCATTCTTAATGCCCCCGCAATCTTCTTTGGGCGGGATATCGAAAAATTAGTTCATAAATCATTTTTTCATCACTTATAGAAAATTCCTACAAAATTTGGAGCCTGTAGGAGCTATAGCTGGAAAATAAAAAATTTTAATTGTTAATACCCACCCCCGCAACTCCCTGTGGGGTGAGCTATCGTGAAATTCGTTCATACACGGAAAAAAAATCCTATGAAAAATTACTATAGTAACATCGTAATCCAGGACTAGACTTTCAGTATCTCGATTTTTACGATGCTGTCGTCTACAGAATACAATTTGAATTATTGAAAATTACGATGTTATTTAGTAAATTTTTTTTCCGTAAGAGCAAGTGAATAAGGACGCATACTATATGTTTTAATAAAAGAGAGAGAGAGTCTAGTAGTTTACGACGCCACCACCGAAAGATGACCAACTACTGTACCGAGGGTCTTATTATGTGACTGAACAAAAATTTTAAATATTCCCTCCGATAGCGTGAGGGGATAAACTTTGGACTTGAGGCGGAGAGGACACCGGGTTTGATTCCTGGATGATACAGAATTGTTTTTTCGGTGACCTAAACTTCTTTTTAATTTGAGTAATAGAAATTTACGATGTTGCATCGTATAAATTAGGATGTTTGAGTTCTGGTCCGGCACTGCAATGTCCTATACTAAAAATTACGATGTTTTTATTGTAATTTTTCGTACAATTTTCTTTCCGTGTAGATTATTTATACATCTCTTACAGAAGATTCCTACCAAATTTGAAGCATGTAGAAGATATAGTTTAAAAACGGAAATTAATCATTGTTAACGCCCCCGCAATCCCCTTTGAGGGATGAATTTCTTAAAATCCGTTCTTAGCTGACCTCTATGTAGCAAAAGTAATATTCATACCAAATTTCACGTTTCTAAGTCCTATGGTTCCCGAGATTTCGTGATGAGTGACTATATAGATGGGAATCCTTCGATTATCATCGAAATTTTTAACTCTTTAGCGGACTTTTTTAAAATTTTCTTACATACAAAACTTTCTCCTGACAATTCTGAAGACAACAAAAAAATAGCCCAATCGGCCCAGCCGTTCTCAACTAAATTAAAATAAAATTAATTAAAAAAATTCATAAGAAAATTTGTTCTTCATCAGTTATTCCATTGGGTTTAAGTGGGAGTGAGCGGGTGAGTGCGTGGGAGTGTGTGAGTAGATTTTTAGCTGAATGTAAAAAACATAATCCGTTTAATTTACTCCGTTGAAATCCATAAAAACAAAAGAATCAAGAGAAAATGCTTGTCTTTTGTTTTTATTAGCGGGATAAATGTTCATAAAAGTAAAACAGCAATAACAAAATGAAAGAACGTTGAAATTCGAAAAATAAATAGCTATAAACCATCTAGAAAAAATTTCGCGTCGAATGGTCGTAGTTTCATGTCGATATGATCAGTGGTTTAGGCGTGATTGAGCCTCAAACGAAGACCATTTTCATTATATATATATATATATATATATATATATATATATATATATATATATATATATATATAGATAAAAGGATTTATTAACTATTAGAAATTTTATTGTTTGAAAGACAGTTATTTAATTTATTAAATTTTAATAAATTTTGTTTAACATTCAACAAATATTTATTAAAAGTTAATAAATATTTTGTTGAGTGAATTTGTTTCACTTGCAATGTCATATAATATGAAGATTGCTTATAAACAAAAATCATCTTTATAAATTATTTGCATTAATTATTTAACATTATAATAACGTTTATTGTAATATACCGAATTCTATTACAGCTCATAAATCATTTATTAACATTTAATAAAGCTTATTAAATATAAACAAATCCTTCTATCAGTGCAACTATACGGAAATCATATATAATTATATATGAATCATATACAATTGTATATAATTTTTTTTATCTCAGAGTCTGCTACTCTAATGATTAATAATTTATTAATCTATAGTATTTTTTGTGGATGAAATAATAGGAACTGTATTAATTAAGTTAACTTATAAAAATTGATTATGTATACGATTTGCATTACTTGTAGTTACTTCAAACTCTGCTCTACAAGCAAGTCTCGTAGGTAAACAGGTAGCGCGTCAGCCTTTCAAGCGTCAGGTCCCCGGTTTGATCCCCGCGCACGCTGAATTTTTTTTTATTTTTATAGAAATAATTATATATAATTCTATGTAATTATATATAATTATATAGGGCCATTTTTCATACATAATTATGTATAATTATATATAATCTTTTTTACCCGGGTACTTATATGTTTTTACATTAAACAACATAAATTCACTAATAAAAAAAAGAGAGTAAGTACAAACACAAAAATATGGACTTATATTTCTATTTAACTATTCTATAATTTTTTGACTATATAATAATATAATTGATTATACCAAATAATAGAAACAATATAACAGAAAAGAATTTAATCATATTTATGTTTTTTCAAAAATCACTTACACTTAAGAGCATATTGCAAATTTCCATCTTTTCAACTACTTTTTACTGTAACAATAATAATTATTATATTATTGATCACATACATTTTAAAATTTTGTATTGGAAAATTTTTTACATAAATAATGTAGTTGGAAGAAAAAATTTACATGAATATAACATCACGGTATAAGTTTTTATATAATTTAATATATAATATTATACCTTTAACATACTGATAAAAATTGAGTTGAATCAAAAAAGAGGCATGACCAGTTAGAGTAAATTTTACGCGATTTAAGATAATTATACTTTCTTCAATCATTTTTATGTTCAAAATTGTTTTATCTCGAATTAAGTTCATTTTTATTTCAGTATGTTATATTTATAACCTTGCAATAATCTGAAAATTAAGCGAAGATCAAACATTTTTTGAGTAAAAAATAATTTAAAAAAAATTTTAAGCTATTAATCTAATTGTAATATTTACAAGCAAATTGACGCTTTGAATAAGTTTTCCACCCAATTGCAACTTAAATAATTAATCTTAATGAGTTTAAACTTACAGGGATGCAATATATTATTTTTATTTTTAATTCACATGAAATTAAATATTCACTCTTAATAATGTCTTAATATTTAAAGAAATAACCTGAATTTTAAATATTTATTACGGTATTTAAATATCTGTAATTAAGAATTAGATCACCGAATTCGTTGGAATTGGATGATTGAGGGGATGATCCAGAATAATTTGAATTTAGATCAGCAGTCTGATTGTTGCAACCAGGTGGATAAGAATAATCATTATTAGAAATGTATTCATTAGGATAATAAGTGTAATATGTTTCTTTAGACTTGATTTCGTTTTCGTATCCGTTGGGGATTAAACAATGTTCGTTGTTGTAGTTCCAATTGTAAGAATCGTTGTGAATAACAGCGGGATGACTGTTGCCAACAATGAGCCCGTCAGGACCATTAGAATTATTATAGTTCTGACTTTGGATCATGTCGTAGTTGATTCTGTTGTGGGGATTCCAATTACTCAGCGAATGGTGGTAGATGTCACTGGATGAGTAGCTGTTGTGGTTGAAAGTATGCATTTGATTCTGTCCGTAAATAGCTGAAGCAGGAAGAGAAGGAGGAGGAGGAGGAGGAGAAGGAGGAGGAGCAGAAACAGAAGACTCTAAGATGGTGTTCTGGTATGTTTTTTCTTTCTTGACTTCTACGTGTCTCTTTCTGCTTCCAATTCTGGTGCTAGGCAAAGCAGTCTTGGGATCCTTCTTCTTGTCTCTATCGTCTTTAACTGATCCAGCTTTCTTATCTTTCATACGACGATTTTGAAACCAGACTTTAACCTGTAAAAAAAATTATATTAGTTTTATATATCAATTACTAGCTTTATACTCGCCCACTCCGCTGGGCTTTATAGAATTGCATTTTTAGATTTAGACTTGAAATTTAATTAGAGTATTGTTTTGATTTGCACAGATTCCAAATTCTGTCAAATTGGCATGCACCTTTTATCCATATAATTATTTTAGCTATTATTAATTGTAACTTTCAATGTGCAATCATTATAACATTTCGCTGTCTTTCTTACAAAAATGAATAATAATTGATATGAAAAAAAAAAAAATTTGTAATGAGCATTGAAAGTTTCAGTTAAAGAAATTACAGGTCTTATAAGCGAAGAAATCTGCCTAGTATATAAACATAACCAATAGAACTAAAAAATTTATTTAAACAAATGACAATCGAATAGCATAAATTTAGTTGCAATAAAAATTCATTATTTATAAATCAAAAAAATTAGAAAAACGGTTTACCCTAAAGGCCATCCCTGCAACTTCCCGCTAATTCCATTCCTGGGCGCTTAAAATTGTACTTATGACATTTTTGAGCTCAAAATATAATTTATGTGATATTTTAAGCTCGCTGAGTTCAAAGAAATAATATTTCTATGCATTTGAGCTCTCCCAGCTTAAAAGTCTGATAGAAGTTTGATATAACACTATTTTTGAAATTTTCGAATCGCAATAACTTTTGAATCAATCAACCAATTTTCACGCAGTTGGCGGCATTCGACGCAGTTTTATCATCCTCATAAGATATTTTCAGGTTTTAATTGATTGAACCGAAAATTTCGGAATAATCCCGAAAAAATACTTTTTTCGGTTTTCTTTCGTTCACGATATCCCTCGAACGAATCAACCGATTTCGACCAGCTTGGTGGCGATCAACGTGGTTTTTCAAGCTCAAGAGCGGACTAGTTTTTGAAGTTGATCGATAGAGCCGTTTAAAAGTTATTCCAAAAAAACTACTTTCAAAAAAAATTTTTTTCTTATTTTTTTTGAGATTTTTCAAAATTTCTCAAAATCTATCGGTCTGAATCGGTTCAAATTCACAGGAAATTTAAGTTTGAGGGAACTCTTTAGAACGCCTTTCAGTGTTTTCCGATCAGTTTAGTTGTTCAAAAATTATAAGCGAATCACATAGTCACACACTCACACACACACACTCACACACACACACACACACACACACACACACACACACACACACACACACACACACACACACACACACACACACACACACACACACACACACACACACACACACACACACACACACACACACACACACACACACACACACACACACTTGGGGCAGAGGAGAAACTGCTACCAGGCGCGTCTCCCCGTAGTAGATGGGAGAACGCTCGCTGTACCTGGTACAGAGGGTAGGAGCCAAATAAAATACGTTCCCGTGGACAAAACTCCCCTTTAATGGGTTGGTCACACTAACTGACCTAACAAGACGATCGTTCCCTGCTGTGACCCACTGGGAGTGACCGAAATCTCGTGTCGTAGTTTCCGACGATGCAGGCCACGGCTGATGTGAGCTTGCTCTGCCGAGGTGTAAGTTGCAGCAGTGGATCAGGAGCCAGCCACTTCGGGCCTTGATCAGGAAGTACGCAGTGAGTGTTAGAGATCGGAATCTTCACCGCTCCAAGCGAGTCTAGTCCGTCCGTGTATTCCGGAACTGGCTAAGTGTCGGCTAGGCCTCAGGGAACTGGGGTAGGAGTACTATCTCCGAGGGTATACCCGTTCCTAGTTATGACAACCCGCTCCACTCCGTACGATGCGCTGGTGAATTTAAAAGTATGAGTAAAATTCAGGAAAACAACAATAGTGAAAACGGGCCTCATGCCCAACAAGCAGCGATTGAAGCAAGCGCTGAAATGAAGCGGTCGCAAGCGTTGGAACGCCTTGAAAAGCTGACCAGTGAGCTAAATGACTTCATCCAATCTAAGGTCAATATCCACAAGGAGATTAAGACCAAGACGACCAGCGTAGCCAATGCCCTCCAGAGATTCAAGAAACTTGATGAAGAACGGCGTTTAACAGTACGACGCACTTCTCGCACTACACCGGAGAGAAGCATTCAAGCAACTGTCGTGAATGAAAAAGCAATGGACACTGGAGCCGAAAGTGACGGTAAATCAGTCGCGGAAGACAGAAGCAGAACTAGCAGCAAGTCAACTAAGAGAAAAGATCGATCTTCTCCCGACCCAACGATCAGCCAAGTTGTGAAGAAAAAGAACCTGAAACCAAGCCCTCCGAAAAATACGGCAGTGCAGAACGCCGGAAAAAAAGAGGTGACTGAATGGCAGAAAGTCCAATCCAAGAAGGAGAAGAAGGAGCAAGCGAGAGAGCGGTTACCAAAACAACCGGTGAATAAATCTCGGCCGGAGCCTAAGCGGAAAAAACCTCGAAAATTCACCAAACCAGATGCCTTAATTATTTGACCCGTTGAGAAGGCAAAATATGCCGAGATACTGCGTCAGATTAAAAAAGATGTCCCACCAGATCAGACCCGTGACGTCGTTGACAAGGTTCAAAAGACGAATGATGGGAATATGCTCATTACGCTTTCCAGAAAGACCGCAGACAAAGGACAAGCTTTGCTGAAGACCATCAAGAGCATCCTCAAAGAAGAAGCGCAAGTCATCTGTAAAGGCCCAGAGGAACAGCTTGAAATCCGGGACATTGACGACGAAACAACTAAAGACGATGTCCGGAAGGCCTTACAAGAGGCAGCTGGAATTGACTACGAAATACCTGAAGATGTCATTAAAATTCATCCGGCCTACAGAGGTACTCAAACTGCTTCGGTACGATTGCCAGCAGCAATAGTGTAGAAGATACTCGGAAAGACAGGTAAAATAAGGATTGGCTGGGTAAATTGCCGTGTCAGAGCAGTTAAGACACCACTACGATGCTATAAGTTCTGGCACTTTGGGCACACTACTGCCCAATGTAAAAGCGAAGTCGACCGATCTGGGCTTTGCATCAAATGTGGGCAAACAGGTCACCAAGCTGCTCAATGCCCAAATAAAGTGAAATGTGCGTTATGTGCGGAAAAACCTGGCTCTCAGGACACTGCTCACCGGTCTGGTTCTGGCCGATGCCCAGTCTTCCAAGAAGCACTCCAGAAGCTGACAAATAAACGAACATGAGGATACTGCAGCTTAACATCAATCACTGCGAAGCTGCGCATGACCTGCTTATGCAGACAGTACGGGAATTAAAGCTCGACGTTGTGCTTTTATCGGAGCCATATAAACATTTAGCTGAACAACCTTGGGAGACGGATATCACCACGAAAGCTGTGATCTGGGCTTGTGGTAAGCTCCCTTTCCAGAGTGTAGCTACCAATGGCAGCGCTGGCTTTGTAGCAGCATCAGTAGATGGCATCCGTTTTTACAGCTGCTACGCACCACCTAGCCTCTCAATTGCTGAGTTTACTGACTTCTTGGATCGACTGACCGAGGAGGCGAAGCAACATCATCCAGTGGCGATAGCCGGGGACTTTAACGCCTGGGCAGTGGACTGGGGCAGTAAGCAGACTAATGCACGAGGAAGAGAGCTGCTAGAAGCTCTTTCTACACTAGATGTAGTCTTGCTCAACAGTGGTGACACGCCGACCTACACCAAAGGTGACGCAAGCTCGATTGTAGACGTCACTTTGTCAGTACCAGCCTTGCTAAAGGTAACTCTAACTGGAAGGTACTGGACATCTACACTGCCAGTGACCATCATGCGATACTCTGGGAAACGTCAAACGACCAGAACCTTAGGGGGCCTATCAAGCAATTTAACACCGTCGGTTGGAAGGTGAAATCTTTTGACCCAGAAGTATTGCTAACAGCCCTCGATAGTGATCCGATAGAGACTGGATGTGCGGAAGAACATACTAAGGCCCTGATGATGCGAGTAACACAAGCTTGTGATGCCAGTATGCCTCGCAAACGTGTTATGAATTCAAGACCTGCGGTACACTGGTGGAATGATCATATCAGCAACCTCCGTAAAGAGTGTCATCGAAAGAGAAGAATATCTCAGCGTGGCTATCAACGACCTAACTCTGCAGTGCTGATCGCAGAGTACAAAAAAGCTCGTCGTGAACTTAATAAGGCCATAAAAGAGAGCAAAGGAAGATGCTGGAAAGAGCTCATATACGAGGTCGACAAAGACGTGTGGGGTCGGCCGTATAAGGTGGTCATAACGCACCTGAAGAAACAACAAATGCCGTCACCTACGTGTCCCCAACTCCTTCAGAAAATCGTCACTGCGCTGTTTCCACAGCAACACAGTCTCAATTATCAGTCAACGCAAGGTGAACTGGACGACATTCCACCTGTCACTGAAGAAGAATTGTTGGAGGCCTGTAATCGGGTAGGAAATAATAAAGCGCCGGGATTGGACGGAATCCCTAATATAGCCTTGAAAACCATCATAAAGGCAGCACCAACATTATTTCTAGACGCTTACAACGCATGCCTCAAGGAGGGGACTTTTCCTCGTAAGTGGAAACAGCAACGGTTAGTACTTTTACCTAAAGGAAAGAAACCGCCAGAAGAACCGTCATCTTAACGACCACTCTGCATGCTAGATACGGCGGGTAAGATATTTGAGCGTATCATCCATCAGCGAATAGATGCAGTAGTCGATCCACTCTTGGCAGACAACCAGTATGGATTCCGGAAAGGACGATCAACCCTGGACGCGATCAACCTGGTTGTTAATACGGCCAAAGAGGCAATCGCAGGAACTAGATGGAAGGGTGGAACGAAGAAGTACTGCCTGGTGGCTGCCTTGGACATCAAAAATGCTTTCAATTCCGCTAATTGGGACTGCATCATGCAAGCTCTCGACGAGAAGAACGTGCCAACATATCTTCGCAGACTAGTGATTAGCTATTTTACAGATAGAGTGCTGAAATACGATACAAAGAATGGTCCGAAAGAGTATGATCTAACCGGTGGTGTGCCACAGGGCTCTGTTCTTGGTCCACTTCTGTGGAATATCATGTATGACGGGCTCCTGAGACTGAAGCTTCCAAGATGTGTCAAACTGGTAGCGTATGCGGATGATGTTGCCGCAGTGATCGTCGCCAAACACCTCGACGAGATTCAACATCTGTTTGACATCACTTTTGAGAAGATCAACCTGTGGATGGATACAGTGAACCTACAACTGGCCAAGCAGAAGACCGAAGCAGTGCTTATTACCAGCCGAAAAGAAGTTGAAACAATTAAGCTAAAAGTCGGTGACCGAGAAATCACATCACAACCTCATATACGGTATCTGGGAGTGATGCTTGATGCCCGACTCAACTTCAAGCAGCAAGTGGAACACGTCTGTACGAAAGCGTCAGTAGTGAGAGCTAGTCTCGCACGATTAATGCCGAACGTCGGAGGCCCAAAGCAGAGCAGGAGGCTACTATTGTCATCAGTAGTCACATCGGTGCTCACTTACGGAATATCCATTTGGGCTGACGCACTAGAGGTGCAAGATTCATGGAGAAAAGCTGGACCAATATATCGTATGAGTGCCCTACGAGTTGCAAGCGCCTTTCGAACAATATCAGAGGAAGCAGTGAGTGTCATTTCCGGAACTTTGCCGCTCAGAGTCCTAGCTGAGGAAAGACGGAACCTTTACCAACGAAAGAGGACAACCACACAAAGTGCCGAGGAACTCACGAGGAACTCAAGAGCTGAAGAACGGCAGAACAGCATCGCACGATGGCAATCGCAGTGGGACGCCGCGACAACAGGGAGATGGACACACCGTCTCATACCGAAGATCGACGTTTGGCTAAACCGAAGTCATGGCGAGGTCAATTACTATTTGACGCAGTTGTTGTCAGGACATGGATGTTTTCGGACGTATCTTCACCGCTTCAAGCATGATGATTCACCGGAGTGCCCGTCCTGCCCAGGAATCAATGAAGACGCGGAGCACGTTTTCTTTGAGTGCCCACGATTTTACCCACAGCGAGATGAGCTGGAGATGATCCTAAAGAAGAAAATCCAACCAGAGACAATAGTAGAAGCAATGTTGTCATCAAGAGCCTCCTGGAACGCCATCAGCACATTTGCAACAGAAGTCCTTATAGACTTGCGTTCCATCGAAAGAAGAAGAGCAAATGACAACAACTAGAAGAAAGGTAAAATAACACCCTAGCTACCAGAAGAAAGAGCAGTAGCTAGATCCTCCCCTCACGAAGTAATGCCTAACGGCGGTTTCCATGAGGGATTAGGGGAAAGAGGAAAAGGGGTTTAGGGTTTAGTGGGTAGGGGCGCTAGCGTCGAGTTTTAGTATGACACTGCGTCGAGTCGCCACATATCCAGGCCAAACAACTATGCCTAGAATCCGTAAAAAGGATTCCCCCCCCCCTTAAAACAAAAAAAAAAAACAAAAAAAACACACACACACACAGACATAGTGACAATCGCGCGGAGATAGTCAGGGAAGCTTCCTGTGACCTTTAAACGTCGAGATTTGATGAAAACTCGATTTTTGCAAAACGGGGTGAAAACAATAACTTCCCGATTTTTGAAAATCTTCAATTTTCTTAGCGAGAAGTTAAAAATATAGGTTCTGGATAAGTAATCACCAACAAATCATATAGGGTAAAAGACCCCATTAGTGGCGGGGACCCCATTACTGACACTTTCTTTAATTTTGGTACTTATTCAATTAATGAAATCATTAATTTCAATAATGAATATATTATTTATAATCTTTAAGACTTTTAGATCAAAAAAATTTTTAATTTTTATTCCAAGTAAAAAATTTTTTCATTGAAAGAAAAAGTGCCACTAATAGGGGTTAAAGGTGCCACTAATGGGGTCTTTTACCTTACTAAAAATAAAAATAAAACCTTCTCTGAAACTCGCTGCATCTTATGGTATTAGTATTATTCCGATCGTTTCAGTAGTTTTCGCAGTATAACCGGACAAAAAAACCGGCTCTCCATTATATTAGTATAGATAGCTTTCACAACAGTGAATTTTTAACTATGAACTCATTAATTGGCTGAGCAAAAATTAATACATAAACTGGTGTAAGGATTTCTTGAAAATTGGAGGGATTACTTTAGAAAAAAAAAATGTTTTCTGATTAATTTTCTTGTGCGCAAAATAATATTAAAAATAAAAATATAAATTAATTAAAAAAAAAAAAAATGAAAAAAAAATTTTTTTTTTTTTTCAATTAAATAGCCATATATAAACTGATCACAAAAATGAATTTGTTTTAAAAATGTAATTTTGATCTAAGTAGATTAGTTCAAAATTTGTTGATTTATATTAAGCAGAAAGAATTTTAACCTAAGTTAAATTTACTCAAACTAAGAATAATTTTTCCCTTCAAAAATTTTTAATAAAATTATATAAAAAATAATAATCAATTTTTCTTACCTGTCTTTCATTCAAACCCAAATTTTTGGCGACTTCGATTCTTTTTGGACGACACAAATATTTGTCCTGTGCGATAAATTCTTTCTCCAGATAAAGAAGTTGATCGTTAGTAAAAGCAGTTCTCACTCTCCGTTTTGAATTAAATTCTATAAAAAATCAATAAAAATTATTACTTATTTACAAGTTAATATTATTTAATACAATCCAATTTATTACATCATAGCTAAAGAATCAAATTTTATAAGTGAAATCTAAATATTCTGATTTACTTGATTATTTACTGATTACTTAATAAATTAAATTCTAATAAAAATACCGTAACTTTCCAAGTATTAGAATAAAAATGTGCTAGTATAAAAGTGCTGAATAGATCGGAAATTATTTTTCTTCCAATTTATAATGGTTAATTTTAAATCAATTAAAAATATGCAAAAATTTTAAAAACATTTACCTTTTCTAACATATGACCGTTGCTTACGAGTACATGGTTCTCCATCAAAAACATTACGTTGATCAGCAGATTTCTTCAAAGAACTCTCACTACTTCGATCACAATTTGAATCTTCCGAGGCGCATGTTTTGATGCTTTCTGGTGTTGGCGGATATTGGTAACCATATACTGGTAACTTCACTATTGGATTTACAGGTAAGTCCTCGCTTGTAATAACCTGATTAATTTCAGACCCAAAATTATTTAAAACTTCTTGACTTGCTGTCCCGAATTGCTGTCCCGAATTGCTGAAGAAAGTAGCCATTCTTATTAAAATTTTTCGGTTCAATGTTTTGACTTTGTAACAAATCTATGAAGTAGAATAGAATTATTATAGAAGCTCACTATGAAGTTAAAAGCACAAACTACCACGAAGTAGATACTTTGAAAGATTCAATAGAACTGATGCATTGAGGGTCGACAATTAAGTACTTTAGCTTGTGGAGAGCCACAAGTACCTCGTTTTTGAAACGGAAAATCTCATTGGCTGTGAAAATAGTGACTTCACTGTACTTTGGCATTCTCAAGAGCGGGGAGTCTTTTACTATCCATACTGTGAGCATACAACTATAGTTAGACTCTTTGCGCTTAAAATGTTCCTGTACAGCAATAATACTGTAAATAAAAATTTGACTGTATATTTTTTTCCTTTTAGTAATGCTTTTTACTAATATCAGACAGAGACGATCGTAATTACATTGTCTAGACAGCAGATTTGAAAAATTTTGATTTAAATTAAAAACATATATTTTGAATAGATTTCAAAAATTTGTTTCATTGTTTAATAATTGAAATAGTATTAAGTTCCCGTTATTATAATCGATGATTATGAAAAATTGGGAAGTTATTAATTTTATTCCGATTTTTTAAAATTGTGTTTCTATCGGATCTTTATGTTTTACAGCCATAAGAAGCAGTTATGAATATTTATACAAAGATGTTACAATTAAATTTTTTTTTTGAACTCGCAGAGCCTAAAACTTTGTGATAGGCAATTTTTTAAGCATTTTTCACTTGAATAAGCGGTGAATTACATGAATGGTTTGCAAGGTTATTTGTTTTTCATATTTTTTTTTTTTTTTTCCTGTTAAGTTCCTGCTTCCTGCGACTACATCTTAGCATGCATTAAGTTATTAGTACAAAGTTGACAACATTAATAATAGGAATGGCGATAAAATTAACTACGAAGTAGTAAAAGTATTCAAAATTAACACGGACTTATTTTAAATACCCGTAATGATTTTTCATATGAAATAAAATTTTTGCAAGATGGTAAATTTAGTAAACAATTTTTTTTAATATTTCTAAAGCAATAGAAAATTATAATCATATTCATTTCACCATTGTGAAATTTCTGAAAAATTTTTTTTGTAATTAAATTTTTGCTAGCTGGGAGTTTTCACGTGAATTTTTACGGATGAAACTAATTACACTCTCCTGTAAAGTTCTGTGAATAAGGTTAAGTTGTAGTAGTATTTGCATTTACTCTCTTTCACTATTTTTTCAGCCCCTATACCTGACTGCAGCTCTCTGTCTCTCTCTCTCAACCGAAAATGTAAGACTTAAACTGTAGTAATAGATAAGTACATAAAATATCCATACTTTTTGATTTTCAAAAATGAAAAAAAATAATTTTCAGATATTTTTATACTACCATACATGATCATATAAAGACATAGCAGAAAATTTTTTTTAAAAATTTGTGGATAAAAAAAAATTTTTTAAAGATAGTTTTGTATAGTTTTCAAAAAGAAATTATGAAAAATTTAATTCAATTCAAAAAGTTTTGAAAGGTATTTTTTGAAAATATTAAAAAAAAAAAAAATTAGTAAAACGGTTCACCCTAAAGGCCATCCCTGCAACTTCCCGCTAATTCCATACCTGGGCGCTTAAAATTGTACTTATGACGTTTTTGAGATTTTTGTGCTCAAAATATAATTTATGTGATATATTGAGCTCGCTGAGCTCAAAGAGATAGTATTTCTGTGCATTTCGAGCTCAAAAGTCTGATAGAAGTTTCATAGAACACTACTTTTGGAATTTTCAAACCGCAATAACTTTTGAATGGATCAACCGATTTTCACGCGGTTGGCGGCATTCGACGCAGTTTTATCAGCATTATAAAAAAATTTTAGGTTTTAATTGATCGAACCAAAAATTTCGCAGTAATTTCGAAAAAACACTTTTTTCGGTTTTCTTTCGTTCACGATATCTCTCGAACGAATTAACAGATTTCGACCAGCTTGGTGGCGATCGACGTGGTTTTTTATTGTCTAGAGCTGATTAGTTTTTGGAATCGATCGGTAGAGCCGTTTAAAAGTTATCCAAAAAAAACCACATTTGAAAAAATTTTTTTTCTTAGTTTTTTTAAGATTTCTCAAAATCTACTGATCCGAATCGGTCCAAATTATACTCAAAATCTAAGTTTGGCCAAGCCCTTTCAAATGGTACCAACCGCGATAAAATTGGATGAGCCGTTCAAAAGTTATAAGCGGTTCATATACTTTCAAACACACACACGCACACACACACACACACACACACACACACACACACACACACACACACACACACACACACACACACTGTGACAACCTTACGGGAGTAGTCAGGGAAGCTTCCTATGACCTTCAAACGTCGAGATCTGATGAAAACTCGATTTTTGCAAAACGGGGTGAAAACCATAACTTCCCGATTTTTGAAAATCTTCGATTTTTTTAGCGGAAAGTTAAAAATACTTGGAAAATTTGTAAAGAACTTGATTTTTTTAAGATTTCGCCTATGTCTCGTGGATATATCTACAAGTTAAATACCAGCAGATATCTTGTATAATACTAAGTAATTAAATATTTTTTCAAAATGCTGTAATTTTTCTTTAATTATAATTACATAAAAAGTAGAATCTGATGAAGAATTAAACAAAATTATTGCAGACGTTGTTTATGAATTTTTACTCTTTTTTAGAGCCGTACATAAAATTAGAGCCGTTATCAGCAATTTCCTTATGAAAGAAAATTCTCCAAGTCCATAAATTAAAAAAAAATTTTTTAAGAATTTTTTTTTAAAACCGCTAATTGTAGTTACTTATCTAATGAGTTTCACGTACATAAAGATAACTGTTTGTGATTGTGAGTATTGACAATTAGTTTTACAGCAACGCATAGAAATCCTTCGATAACAATAGAGCAATGCGTAATTTTATCAACTGATCGCATAAGCATAAGTATTTTCCTTATTGCTCATTTAGAAGTACTTAGGGAGTAAATTTGCTGTATACATGGGTGATGGCGTCATCGTAAACTCGTAGCGCCACACTTTATAATCTCGATGTAATCGCGTCATGAAGTCATTAGACTTATTGATGAAAATGTAAGTTAAGCTGACAATCAGTAAATTACATATCCTAAAGAAAATGAGTGTTTGAGTCAACGCTCCAAATTTACAGAGTTGAATGCTTCAACGCAAAGATAGGAAGTGATAATTTTTTTTTTTCAAATTATCTTTAAAAAAACAAGTTGCGTCTGTATGATCATACGAATATTCAGAATGTAAATTAAAATGGTTCGAAAAAATGATCATTATTTATGTTTTGAGTCTCTTTTATAAAAATATGTCAGTTCACTACTTTTAAAAATCCTCTTCAAAAATGAGATCAAAAAAAAATTTTTTCTTGAGTTCAAGATTAAAAAAAATTCACAAAATCGTCAATCAAAAATCGTTTTTTTTTTATTTAATTTTTTTTTTTTTTTTTATTGTATTACTTTCTAGGTTTAAAAGTATATACATTCTGAAAATTTCAAGTTAATATTTTAATTCTAACAGCTCGCTCAAGATTTTTTAATTTTTAATGTCGTGTACCTTAAGTATTTTCGAGCAACTTCTGAGTATGAATATCAACAAACTTTTCATTATTTTTTATGAACAAATATTTATTTGGCGTCTAATAACTATCAAATTTACTCCATAAACTCCAATTTTTTATTTATTTTCATTTAGATAAAATCGAAAAGTTTAGTTCAAATTTTTCTCTAATTCGTCTTTAAATGAAAAAATTAAAAAATTTTTTAAATTTTGAGTGAGCTTTAAAAATCAAAATTTCGGCTTGAAATTTTTAATGTGTACACAATTTTTGATCTAAAATATAGTGATATGACGAGAAACAAAAATTTAAAACGAAAAAATTGGCATGATATTGAAAATTTTCAAAAATCTTGAGTGACCCCTAAAAAAATTTGTTGTGAGCTGATAGCTGGAGACAGCTCTTCAAACATAGTAAACTAACTTATTTTCCACAGCAGACTTGAAATTCACGAAAATTCCGTTTTTTTTTTTTTTGGCCACCCTTATACATATAATTATTCGAACATAAACGATAACGTAAAGTTATCTAATAGTATAATGCTGTGAGAAGATAGATTTTTACTTACGTCATGGTTCAGCTTATACTCTTATACGAGATTTTCAATATAAAAATTATTTATTAGCTCTATTGTGTAGTTTTACTATTGGCTACTTAAAATCCGGTTTGAAGCGGATCCGACCCTTGCCAAAAATTTCAGACTTAAAAGCCTACTACAATAATTTTTCGACTTAGAGTTAGGCTTTAAATTCTACTTAACAAATGTCTTAGGTATAAACTTAAGAGAGTAGTAAAACTTAGAGCCTTCTGGGTAGCCAAAGTGTGAATTCTCAGCAGGAGATTGTCGCCTAAGATCAGTGACAATAGCACGTGCTCACAAAAGATAATTTATGCTTGCTTACCTTTGGACGCCGGCGCAAAGATTTTATGAAGTGTTTGTTATTTGACGTATGCATTTTAAAAATTTTCCAACTCATTGTCTTATTGTATTAGTGTGGCGCCTAGACAGATTGCCTGATAAAGATTTCGTTGTTTTCTTTTTCTACTTATGTTTCTACTTATATTTTTACCACGACTACTATTCGGTCAAGATTTTTTTTTCAGTCAATACTAACAATAGTTTTTTTTTTTCAAGATTTAAAATTTACAATTTTTTTGTATTGTCTAGACGATTGTTAATTTTGACATCATTCGATGCAGCTGAATTCGTTCGTCAAAAAAGGTTTTGTTAAAAAAATTTTAATTATACCATATCCTACACAGAAAAAAAGGTTCACTTGAGCCAAGAAAATATTTTTCTTCCTAATTATTTTCATGAGCGAAAAAAAATTTTTTTTTGACACAAGAAATTTCACTTATTCCAACAAAATTAATTCTCTTCCTTTAAGAAATATGTATCTTGATCCAAGAAAATTTATTTAAGTCAAGAAAATCTTCTTGTTTTGAAAAAATTCAGCCTCTTGCTCAAAAAAATTTAGTTCTTGAAAGAAGTAAATTTTCTTGTCTTGAGAAAATTTCTCTCTTGCTCAAAAAATTAATCTCGATAGAAGTAAATTTTCATTATTATTTTTATTGATTAACATGTCAAATGGGAAGATCAATCATATTGAATCATTTTTTTTATTCAATATGTATAATTACACGCTAAAATAATATAAAATGGGTATCAAATATTCAAAAGCAAAATTTTCTCAAGTTGAAGTAGGTGGCGCTGCTTCCTTGAAGTATCTAAAAATCTTGATCAAATATAAAAATGTATTGTATCAAGTATTTAAGATAATTTAAATTAAGAAAAAATCACTTCCATCAAGAATAGAGAATTTAAAGAAAAATTTTTACTTCGGCTAACACAACTTCGGTCTTCCTTCAGGCGACCGAAAATTTTCTTGAGCCAAGAATTTCGTTCTCTAGTCAAGAAATTTTTCTTTCTGTGTAACAGTAAAATAAAAATTAATCAAATAAAAGGATTATTTGAAAAATAGTAATATTTAATGTTTGTTACATATAAAATAGTATGTAGTTAGAAATATTTCATTGAAGGTGATAAATAAACCTTTATCAGTCTTTAAAGAAAGTTCATATATTAGTCAACAAAACAAAATGTCAAGTGTTGGAAAAAAAAAAAATGATAACTGATAGATAAATTATCAGTCAAACCTGATATGATAGGTATTCTTAACTTGGAATTTGTTTTAAAATCCAGTAAATTATAATTTGCTTTTTTGTCTTTGTTAATTAATTATAATTTGTTTTTTGTCTTAGTTAGAGTTGATTTCAGTCAAAAAAGTCATAATTTAGTCAAAATAAAATCAATTTTAAAGCAGTTTATGATTTATAAATAAAAAAAATTAGGAAAACGGTTTATACCCTAACGGCCATCCCTGCAACTTCCCGCTAATTCCGTTAATACCTGGCCGCTTTTTTTGAGCTCTTCGAGCTCAAAAATACAATCTGTGTTGCTTGAGCTCTCCGAGCTCAAAAAAATACCTTTTCTATGCTTTTGAGCTCTTTAAGCTCAAAAGTCTGATAGAAATTTCATAGAACACTTTTGAATTTTCAAACCGCAATAACTTTTGAATCAATGAACGGATTTTTACGCGGTTGGCAGCATTCTACGCAGTTTTTTAATCCTCATTAAGAATTTCTAATTTTTAATTGGTCAAACTATAAATTTCGGAGTAAATCCGAAAAAACACTTTTTTTGGTTTTCTTTCGTTCACGATATCTCTCGAACGAATAAACCGATTTTGACCGGATTGGCGGCGATCGACGTGGTTTTTCAAGGTTGAGAGCTGATTAGTTTTTGGAATCGATCGGTAGAGTCGTTTGAAAGTTATTCCAAAAAACCACTTCTGAAAAAATTTTTTTTCCTATTTTTTCTTGAGATTTTTCCAAATTTCTCAAAATTTATCGGTCCGAATCGGTTCAAATTAACAGGAAATCTAAGTTTGGCGAAGCCCTTTCGAATGGCACCAACCGCGATGAATTTATTTCACACACACACACACACACACACACACACACATACACACACACACACACACACACACACACACACACACACACAGACATAGTGACACCCTCGCGGGAATAGTCTGGGAAGCTTCCTAAGACCTCTAAACGTCGAGATCTGATGAATTAAAATTTCTCAAAATCTATCGGTCCGAATCGGTTCAAATTGACAGCAAATCTAAGTTTGGCCAAAAGCCTTTTCGAATAACACCAACCGCGACGAAATCGGTTCAACCGTTCAACAGTTACAAGAGGTTTACATACTTACACACACACACACACACACACACACACACACACACACACACACACACACACACACACACACTCACACACACACACACACACACACACACACACACACACACACACACACACACACACACACACACACACACACACACACACACACAGACATAGTGACACCCTAGCGAAAATAGTCAGGGAAGCTTTCTAGGACCTTAAAACGTCGAGATCCGATGAAAACTCGATTTTCAAAAAAGGGGTCAAAACGATAACTTCCCGATTTTTGAAAATCTTCGATTTTCTTAGCGGGAAGTTAAAAATATCGTCTTGAATGAGTTATGACTTGTTCGTGCGTACATTAAAAGATAGTAATAAAATTTATAAATAAATAATTAGCCTTCTTTCATACGGGTATTTGATGGAGATTCGATAGAAAACTTGATTTTAAAAAATCGAAGTTTATAATCAATAATTCCTTAATTTCTGAAAATCATTGATTTTCGTAGCGGAAATTAAAAATAAATATTGTATTTGTAATTAAATCACTAAACAATGAAATATTTTTTTAAGTATATATTAAAAATGTATGTTTTAAATTGAAAAAAAATTTTTTTTAAATCTGCCTTCTAGACAACGGAACTACGATCATCTCTGTCTAATGTTAGTCCTGAGCATTAAAAAAAGAAAAAAAATATGCAGTCAAATTTTTATTTACAGTATTATTCCTGTATAGGAACATTTTAAGCGCAAAGAACCTAACTATAGTTGTATGCTTACAATATGGAGGGTAAAAAACTCCCCACTCTTTAGAACGCATAAGTGTAGTGAAGTCACTATTTTCACAGCCAATGAGATTTTTCGTTTCAAAAACGAGTTATTTGTGGCCCTCTACAAGCAAAGGTACCTAATTGTCGACCCTCAATGCATCAGTTCCTTTGAATCTTCTAAAGTATCCATTACGTGGTAATTTGTGCATTGAACTTCATAGTGAGCTTTCATAAAAATTCATAGATTTGTTACCAAGTCAAAACATTGAACCGAAAAATTTTAATAAAAATGGCTTGCTTGTTCAGCAATTCGGGACTAAATCAAGAAGTTTTTAATAATTGTGGGCCTGAAATTAATCAGGTTATTCCATCTGCGGAGTTAGGTGTGAACCTAATGATGGAGTTTCTAGTGTCGGAAAACGCAAATTGTAATTACTTAACTGTTAATCATGGAGAAAGTTTTAACCATAAAAAAACGATCGATCAATGTAGTGCGATAACTTTGAACGAATCTGATGCCTATCGCAAAGTTTTTTATGGAGAATCATCTGCTTGTAAGCGACGGTCAAGTGTAAAGAAAGGTAAGATTTTTTTTTTTATTTTCACTCTTGCGATTACTATCTGTGTATGAATATTTATAATTCACCTTAAGGAGGTATTGTGCAAAATCACTTTTCTTACAATATTCTTCAATTTTTTAATACGCGTACTTCTAAGTCTCCTCTATACGAACAAATTTTTTTTAATAGTCCTTGCCGTGCTAATTTTCGAAAAAGTTTGGAAAATCCAAAAGTGCACGACTCATAATGCTCATTTAATTATGAAATATTAAAAAAAAAAAAAAAAAAAAAACATAAGTCGTTCAAAATTAGTTGCCGAAAAAACAGCTGTACTAGGAAGGTAATGCACAGGCAACCCTGGTGGAATAAATGTACATAATATATCACCACCCATGTAAATTTTACATGGATATATATAGATATACAGTCTTCTGGCTTTTTTATTTTATTAATTGTATATGAACGACACTAAATTACCTAACCATTCGCATTCAGTGACCTACAATTCTTCTCAAGAATTAAAAAAAAAAAATTTAATTCAATTGATGCAGTTTTTCGAAAGTTAGAGTGTTTTCAGAGTTTTCAGGGTTTCATACATGACGGACAGGAAAATTTTTTGACCTATTTTGATGTTTTTTTTTCCGTTTCTAGTGCACTAAATCAATTTTTGAAGTGTCAAATTAATCTCCATTAAATTATCTTGATAATAGTATGCAAAATATCTTGATTCCGTGAACTAACAAGACTATAATAATGAAAATAGTTGCCGAAATGAGGTGAAAAAAATTTTTCGATCGTAAATCACTCTCTGATGCTTCGCATCATGAGTCGTGCAATTAGCAATTAAAAATCGTACATCTAACATGTATTCCCTATTCTAACCGTAGTTAGAGTGAACATTTTATTGAATAACAACCAAACTTTTCTTAAAATTTTTTTGAAAAACTGAGAATATTTAATCGAAGTTATAACAAGTATTTTCTATCAAAAATAACATAAGCGAGCGGTAGTCATTTTTTTATAAAAAATGTTTGAAGTTAGCAACTTTTGATATTTTACGTGAGTGGAAGTAAGTGAGCGATAGTCTGTAAAGAGGGACAGCACTAGTGTGTGAGAAAAAAACCAATAGCCATAACCTATTGGTGTCTTTATTTGCCACAACACCTCCTTAAAAAATGTTGTTAAAATATATAACGAAGAAAAAATAACATTTAAATCATTCAGTAATTGTTTGTCAGCGCATTTTTGATTCCAATATTTAAAAAGTTTAGTTCAAGTTTTTTTTTTTAAATTAGTTTATTCTTCAGTTATTGATGAGAACAATTTAATTTATTAGCAGTGTTAATTAGTCACAACAAAAAATATTATTAATTATTTAATTGAATTATTCTTTAGAATTAAAGAATTTTATTTTTTTAATCAGTCGTTAATTAATAATGATGCATGTAATCGAATAATAAATTTTAAATTAATTTCGATTCTGAACTAACTTTATTTTAGTTATCAATTTTATATGTATATTATAGGGTTTTTTTTTTTGTGTATTTTTCTCTAAGAAATTCTAATTTCAAGTTAAAATTTATTGAATTTAATGTACAGAAATTAATCATTTTCATTTATTTATTACAGAATCTAATTCAAAGCGCAGAGAGAGAACTGCTTTTACTAACGATCAACTTCTTCATCTGGAGAAAGAGTTCGTCACCCAGGGCAAATACTTGTGTCGTCCTAAAAGAATCGAAGTCGCCAGAGATTTGGGTTTAAATGAAAGACAGGTAAGAAAATTGATAATTGTTCTTTATTTAATTTAAAAAAAAAAAAAGAAAATTAATAAAATTATAGATGAAATTTGATTGGTGTAGTTTCCGAAGTATTTTTTTAATACACATGAGGAACTTGAAGGAATATCGTGAATAGTTTAATTATTTTGCATCGACTTGAAAGGTTGTGAATAAAGAAATTGTTCTTAGTTTGAGTAAATTTAACTTGGGTTACAATTTTTTCTGCTTAAGTTAAATCAATAAATTTTAAACTAATCTACTCAGATCAAAATTTCATTTTTTGAATCAAATTAATTTTTGTAATCAGTTTATATATGGCCATTTAATTGAAAAAAAAAATTTTTAATTTTTTTTTCTTTTTTTAATTAATCTATTTTTATTTTTAATATTTTTTTTGCGCACAAGAAAACATATTTTTTTTTTTTAATTAATCCGAATAATTTTCATAAAATCCTTACAACAGTTTACGTATTAAATTTTGGTCAGCCAATCAATGAGTTCATAGTTAAAAATAATAACTGTTATAAAATAATTGATATATGAAACATATAATTCTTTTTACAGGTTAAAGTCTGGTTTCAAAATCGTCGTATGAAAGATAAGAAAGCTGGATCACTCAAAGACGATAAAAACAAGGAGGAGGATCCTAAGACTGCTTTGCCTAGCACCAGAATTGGATGCAGAAAGAGACACGTGGAATTCAAGAAAGAAAAAACATACCAGAACACCAGCTTATTCACTTCTGTTCCTGCTTCTGCTCCTGCTTCAGTTATTTACGGAGAGGATCAAATGCATACTCTCAACTACAGCAGCTACTCATCTAGTGACATCCACCACCATCAGCTGAGTACTTGGAATCTCCACAACAAAATCAACTACGACATGATTCAAAGTCAGAATTACAATAATTCTAATGGTCCTGACGGGCGCATTGTTGGTAACAGTCATCCCGCTGCTATTTATAGCGATTCTTACAACTGGAACTATAACCACAACAATGAACATTGTTCAATCCCTAACGGATACGCAAACGAAATCAAGGCTGAGGAAACATTTTACGGTTATTATCCAAATGATTACATTCCTAATAATGATTATTTTTATCCACCTGGTTGCAACAATCAAACTGCTGATCTAAATTCAAATTATTCCGGATCATCCCCTCAATCATTCGATTCTAACGGATTCGATGATATACTTGTTAATGATTACAGTTATTTATCTTCCATGGTAAATATTTAAAAGTTCAGGTTATCTCCTTAAATATTAAGATATTATCAATAGTTAATATTTAGTTTCATATAATTAAAAAAAAAAAAAAAAAAAAAAAAACAATATATTGCATCCGCATAAGTTGGAATTCATTGAGATTAATTATTTAAGATGAAATTTGACGCAATACTTATTTGACGTAATACGTAATAAGCGTCAATCTGCTTGTAAATATTACAATTAGATTAATAGCTTAAAATTTTTTTTAAATTTGTTCGTAAAAAAAAATTCTGCTTATTGCCTGTAAATATTTTTTATCAGATGAATAGCGTGGAATGTTCTAAAAAATTTTTTTACTTCAAAAAATGTTCGATCTTTACCTATTTTTCAGATTACTGAAAAGTTATAAAAAGTGGGATCATCTTGAATCTATTAAATTTAACTTTCACTAAGAACATTAACAAATTTTGAGTTGAAGTTAACCTGCTTCAATAATTAACTTTTTCAACATGAAATTCTTTGTTTTAAGATTTTTTTTTTTTTTTTTATTAACTCAACTTATTATCAACATGATGAATGTATTATATTATATATTAAATTATATAATAACTTATACCGTGATATTATGTTTATAAAGATTGTCTCTTACGATTACTTTATTAGGCATAAATGATAATAATATTGTTGTTATTATTATTTTTATTATTATTAGAGAAATAAATAATTGAGAAGATTCAAATTTGCAATTTACACTTAAACGTAAATGATTTTTAAAAAAGTATTAATATAATAAAATTGTTCTATATTTTATTAATACTATTGTTATTTATTACATTAAGTTATATTTCTATGAAGAAAAAAAATTCTACAATAGATAAGTAGAAATTTAAACTAATTCTTTAGTATTTGTAAATAATATTTTTTTTACTAAATATTGTATTGATAATTTTTTTTATGAATTTCGAATAAATATTATGAAATTATAAATTGTTCTTATTTATTTACTGCTGCATATTTGTGTAGTCGAGCGAGGTCGCCGAAGGCGACCGAAGCTCGATTATAATTATATTGATAATTTCGTTCGAAGAGATCACTAGGTAGTACCGCCTTTGTACGCATATTCACATCACAAGGTTCAACTATAAAAACAAATATAAAGCGTACCTGGGAAAGGTAACCGACTTATTTATCCTCATACAGTTCAGCTAAAGCTTAATTTGAAGAGATCACTGGGAGGGTGAAAGATGAGTGGGAGTGATCTCTTATAATGATTACACAATTATACCAAATGAAAAAATATTTTGTGTATGATTTATCAATTTACCATGAAATATAATTTTCAGTTATTTATTCATGTATTATTAAAATTATTTAAAAATTTTGGAATTACATGTAGACTTATATATAATCAGATCTGATCATATATCGACATACATGATTATATATGGAGTTATAACAGTCAGGTATGATCATATATAATTACGAGATTTATATATATTAAGATATATAGACTTATAAATGGTTATATATGGGATTATAACAGTAATACAAATATGTAATAAAATAAACATGCCAGCTTTTATAAAAAATATGTACATATAAATATGAATCAAAAATTAAATATGAAAAATATTTATCAAATTTCATTAACACTAAAATATTATAGAAATAATATAACTTTTTAAATTCATACTTAATTAAAAAAAAAATTTTTTTCGTTACCAATAATCTCATTTTTCGCCACAGAATTTAATGCTTTCGTTGGAGCTGATTTTCCTTCTTGTAAGTGAGCTCTAGGAGCTTGTCCAGTCAGCGTAGCAGTCAAATAACCACTTGTCTTAAAAACTCCTGGGATCAATTTCCGGACAACGTGAGAAGCTTGGCTGCACAGTGATTTGCACATTCTCTACTCTGTTTCTTTGCAGTATATTTTGCTTATAGTTTGCACATCTATCATTGAAAAATAATTAGAAATAAATATAACAAAAAACAGAACAGAAAGCATCACAATAAATATCATTTCTGAATAATAATAGAGTCTAATACTAAAATACATACGGATTCTCCAGGCCAATTTTTACCCCAAAGATCAGGGTCGTTGCAATCATCACTAATTTTTTCGGTAGTCTCCTCATCCGGACTTGTTTTGTTGACTGTAATATTGTGAGGATTGTTTTCCTTATTATTATTGTCACCTTTTAATATTTTTAACTCATGACGAATCTCATCATTATTTTCACTAGTCTCTAGCACATCACTCGACTTTTGATTATTGACATTTGATAAGCTATCATCTTAATCACTTTCAGTAGCAGAATTATAGTCGGTATTATAATTTTTATTTTTTTTCAATTCAGTGAGAGAAGTGAATGCAATCGCGTCGTCTAATTGTTCTGTTGTTACTGAAATGATAAAAAATAATTATTAAAGACATTTTTAATGAAACAGCTATGCTAAAACTAATTTTATATGAAATTTTTAAAAAATTCAAAAAATTTGAATTGAAGTGAAAATTAAAAAGTCGGAAAAAAATAGTTCTCGGTTCTTAAAAATTTCATACCATCTGATTTTTTGAAGTTTTTGATTTCTTTCTGTAACTTCGCCGTTGTTTTTTTAATTCATCTTTGGAAGGGCTACTTCCGTAATCTTCAGATTTACTTTGTTCAGCAGTTATGTCTTTTTCAATTAGTGACTGCAATATTTTGTCACCTTTTTTTCTATTATCGTCCTTAATTTCTTGTAAAATTTAAATTTTATATTATATTAAATTAGTAAATTATATATTTCATTTTGTAGAATTTTTTAAATCTTTTGATAACATTGATTAATACTATATAAATTTAATTATTTTAATGATAAAAAGAAAATAAGAAACCAAGTTTAAACTTCGAAAAAATTAATTCTATCTTCATACAATATTCAATAATAATCTGTTAATTATTTTAAAGAACAATCAACATGCTTGTGTGACATAATAAATAATTACAATATACTTACATACTCGTTTTTCGAGTTCACGGACTTTCGGAAGCTTTAAATATTTTCAAAGGATGCTGAGGTATACTTGGAATTAATTTTCCTTGATCTTTTTGTTGAAACAGATTCCTTTCGAACTTCTGGAGATGAGCTTGGACGCATTCTTTTCCTTCTATATATATATATATATATATATATATATATATATATATATATATATATATATAACAGTATTGGTGAGTACCAAATCTGCCAGAGGCGCCATTAAATGGCACTTTATTGTCGATGAATGTATAGTACACACGGCTTATACTCCACAAATTCTAGTACACATGTATATCGCATTTAAACTTATGTACACACATAACCTTTTCCATAACAAATCAGACTTAATAAAAAATCAAGGGCTTTTTTTGAAAATTAATATTAACAAAATTTATAGATTAAATCTATTTTGAAATATACATGTGTATTAATTGATTTATTTGACTACTAACTTTTATTTAATTTTTTTTTTCACTATTTTGTTTGTAGCCTTTACTCCAAGCTTTAAAGATTAAGAATAAATAATCGAAACGTTCGTAACATAATAATTTTATTTTATGAATTTTTTTATTGTCCAATCTTTTTTAATCTCATTATTCGAAGTTAAAATAAATATTTTAAACAAATCTACATTTATAAGTTAAAATACATATTATTATAAAAACTTTTAATTACTACCCGAGAAAAAATGTTTCTATCTAATCATATATAATTGTATATAATCATATATGATTATATATGGAATTGTATATGAGGTTATATATAATCATATATAATTATAAATAACTATATATGGAGCAATATACAGCCATGCAAGATTGTTTATAGTCCCATATATAATTATATATAATTATATATGCTTATATATAATTAACATACATACAAATTTTTTCTTTGAAAAAAAATTTTTTTTATGGTAATCACAAAAAGTGTAAAATGATGTTTATAATTACGTTTAAATAATTCTGAACTACAAAATTTGTCACATTTCCTATTAGATGTTTTGGTCTGCTCTGCTACTACCTAATAGTAAAATAATTATTTATTTTATTATTTAAATAAGTGTTATATTATAATGAAATTCGGTAAAATAACTAAATTATGGATTATGAATATCCAAATATATTATAAAATCAATTTTTATATTCCATTTATGATAAACTCATATGATACATTATGTAGATCATATTATCATCTAAGACAGTAGCACAGCAGACAGAAACTCCAAGACACACGGAGATCACCAAAGTTAAGCAGCATTGAGCAGGGTTAATAGTTGGATGGGTGACCGCTGGTGTTATAGTCATGAAATTATATCTAGATATTTTTTTTTGCATTTTAATTGGTTACACAGAATTGCGTAGGACCATATTAAATACTCTATCCATAAAATTAACCCAATAATTAATTAGATGTAATAAATATATAATTAAATATTGTTATATATAATTATATATAGTTATATATAATTATAAATAATTAGATATGATTATATTTGGCCATTTTTCATATATAATCATATTTAACCAATTTATATATAAATATATATAATTATATATAAATATTTTTTCTCGGGTAAGTAATGTATTTTGCTTCTTTTTCTAGATAGCACGTGTTAAAAGTAGTTTGACCAATTTCTACACTTTATTTAAAAGAATTTCATAATAAAATGTTATCCGATGATGATGAAAATTCTTACTCACCAATTCCTAGAAGGAGGTATAAGCGATACAAATTAGATTCGACAGCTCCGGTAAATATTTTATAAATAATTTATATTTGCGAGTAATTTACAGTAGAAATTTCTTTCATTGGAGAAATAAATTCGGTCCCACACCGATCCCACTTAGGAAAACTTAGCAATTTTATTTTTATTTTTCGTTGGGTTATCCCTCTTAGATTCCACACAGTTCCCACTGGGAAAAATTTAGAAATTTTATTTTTTTTTTCGTTGGGTTATCCCTCTTAGGTCCCACACAGGACCCTATTGGGAAAAACTGAATAAAAATTTTTAATTTTACGTTGGGATTTCCCATTTAGGTCCCACACAGGGCCCTATTGGGAAAAACTGAATAAAAATTTTTATTTTTACGTTGGGATTGCCCAATTGGGGGCAAATTAGGCCCTTATAGGGATTTCCCAATTGGGCGTGCCTCTTCGGGACCCAATCCGGTCCAGATGTATATGCTGGGTAATCCCAAAGTAGTTTCTAGTCAGGATCATTACAAAACTTCTAAATTTAAAAATAAAATCTGGAAAACGGTTGACCCTGTAGGCCATTTCTAGAAATAATAAGTACTTGGTGAAATATATTAGCATGAAGCGGCGAATAATAAAAAATTTGTTTAATATCTACATGCAAATGAGTATATGAATAATCTGTATTCGGTCTTTAGTTATATATTTTGCTACATATCTTCTAGATAAGATTCAAGTCGCTTATCAATGTTTCATTTTTTAGATTAAAAGTACTTAAACCATAGTATTTATCTAAAAATTTTTTCTTCTTATTTAACATCCACCAATTACAGTTTTTTATCTAAACAAGTTTCAATAAATTTAGTACCCCAAAGAATATGAGTGTTTGATAAAAAGAAAGTAAATATTTTTCAAAAAACTATTTTTAACAAAAAATTAGATGTGGATGTTCATATAAATATTCAGTACGTAAATATTCGAACTGAGACTCAGAGTAAATTTTATAAAAGCAAATTTATCTACTACTGTCTGATCTTATAAAAACATTATTTTTCACTTATTTCATGGCTCAGCTTATATTATAATAAGAGATTTTCAATGCAAAAATTATTTATTAGTTCTATGTACTCTTACTTTGAAATATTCAAAATCCGGTCCTTGTTACTAAGTTAATACAATAAGTTCCCAACTGCAGTTACCGAGTTTTTCAATTAAATTCTATTTAGCAAACGTTTCAGGTCAATATAAGTAGTTAAACTAAAAGCCCTTCTGTCTAGCTACAGTGTGAAGTCTCAGCAGGAGTTTGTCGCCTAGGATCAGTGACCATAGCACTTGCTAGCAAAAGATAATTTATGCTGGCTCATTTTGAGCGCCGGCGTATTGATTTTACGAAGCGTTTATGATTTGACCTATGCATTTTTAAATTTTACAACTCATCGTCTCATTGTATTAGTGTGGCGCCTAGACAGATTAACTGATAATAACTTCGTTTTAGATTTACGTACTATAAATTCTCATCTTTTTGAAAATTACCAAATGCAATTTTTCGTTTAGCTCTAACATCTTTTGAAATTTTCCATTAAGTGATTATATAGCTGAGGTTATTATTAAGAAGAGATATTGTATGCATACTTTCAATTGAATTTTCGCTATTGAGAGAAGAAAATGGTAAATAATATTTCAAATTATCGATTATTTAGGGAAGTTCAAGCATAACTGATGAGGCGAAATAATAAATTTTGCAATGTTGAAAATTCTTCTGAATAGTTTTATAATTTATTTATTATTTTCATTTATAATTATGTTGCATAAATAATTTAATAACCCATAATTATTACTCATTAAATGAAAAAAATGTACATTGTAAAAAGTCCGGAGTAAATTGAGAATGAATTTTACTCCGTATTCACTCCCATCACTCCCATTCACTCCCATCACTCCCATCACTCCCATCACTCGGCCCTGTGTGGGACCTAAATGGGAAATTCCAACGTAAAATTAAAAATTTTTATTCAGTTTCTCCCAATAGGGTCCTGTGTGGGACCTAAGAGGGATAACCCAACGGAAAAAAAAATCCAATTTCTAAATTTTCCCCAGTGGGATCTGTGTGGGATCTAAGAGGGATAACCCAACGAAAAATAATAATAAAATTGCTAAGTTTCCCCGAGTGGGATCGGTGTGGGACCAAAGAGAATTTTCCCAACGTAATGTAAATAAGGCATCGATGGGTTTTCCTAACTGAGCTCGTAGTAGGATCCAATTGGGATAACCCAACCTGAGAGTAGATGCATGAAGAAATAATCTTTAAATTTAGACAATCGTTTATTTATATAAAAAATCAATCACCCAAAGATCTGTGAGCTTATATTATTAGCATATATTCATTGTAAATTAATTAGAAATAAAAATAAAAATAAGCCGATAAGTATAGAAAATAATTAGGAAAAAAAATCATTTAACATTGTTAAATAAAAACTACAAAATTTAGCTTCATCAAATTTTACATAACCTTATATTTTGAAAAATTTAATTTTACGAGATTAAAAATACATTGTAAAAAATCGGAATGAATTCGGAGTAAATCTTAATCCAAATTAAAATTTAATCCCATTACTCGGAGTTTTGGTGTAAAGTAATTAAACAATTTGCGTGTAGAGTGAATCCGGAGTTTTTTTAGCGGAGTTATTCTAGATTAATTTGGGATCAATTCCAGATTAAATTCAAGTACTCCACAGAAAAAAAAGGTTCACTTGAGCCAAGAAAATATTTTTCTTCCTAATTATTTTCTTGAGCGAAAAAAAAATTTTTTTTTGGCACAAGAAATTTCACTTATTCCAATAAAATTAATTTTCTTGCTTATTAAAGAAATAAGTATCTTGATCCAAGAAAATTTATTTAAGTTAAGAAAATTGTTGTTTTGAGAAAATTCAGCCTCTTGCTCGAAAAAATTTAGTTCTTGATAGAAGTAAATTTTCTTATCTTGAGAAAATTTCTCTCTTGCTCCAAAAAATTAAATATCTCGATAGAAGTAAATTTTCATTAATATTTTTATTGATCAACATGTCAAATGGGAAGATCAAATGATATTGAATCATTTTTTTTATTCAAAATGTATAATTGCACGCTAAAATAATACAAAATCGGTATCAAATATTTAAGAGAAAAATTTTCTCAAGGTGAGAAAATTTTTTTCTCAGCTGAAGTAGGTGGCGCTGCTTCCCTAAAGTATCTAAAAATCTTGATCAAATATAAAAATTTATTGTATCAAGTATTTATGATAAGTTGAATTAAGAAAAAACTACTTCCACCAAGAATAAAATTTCAAGAAAAATTTTTACTTCGGCCAACACAACTTCGGTCTTCCTTCAGGCATCCGAAAATTTTCTTAAACCAAGAATTTTGTTCTCCAGTAAAGGAATTTTCCTTTCTGTATAAGTTCTTAGACTGAAATACATTTTGATGTTGCTGAAACAAGATTCATACTCAGAATTTTTACTTTTTAGTATAAAAAAAACTTTTAATTGAAGATAACTTTTATTGTCAGTATGTAAAATTCAATTTTTGAAAAATATCCAACTTTTGAGGATTTACATTTGCAAAAGAATTTATATTGTAAAAAAAATTTAACTTTTTCATAATTAAATTTTTATTCATACAATAAAATTTTAAAAATTAACTTGCATTTCAAAAAAATTTTAATTTTCAAAAAAAATTTTTTTGTGTTAGTATAAGGGGGATTCCAAATTAAATCGGACAGTTATAAGGAATTTTATTTTTTATTTTTTCAAGTTTTTTACATTTTTCGGTAAATTTTTTTTTTTTTATTTTTCAATTTTTTATTTAATTTAAAATTCAAAATTTAGATTGGGTTCTGATAGGGATTTCCCCCTTGGGACATAAAAGGGATTGCCCAATGAGGGCCACATAGGACTTTGCGTGACATCCCCATGTGGGGTCCCTTTTAGGAAACCCAACACGGGCCCAATAGGTCTTACATTAAAATTTCTAGTCGGGCGTACGGAGTAAATATATATTAGGGTGGCGCAAAAAAACCGACTATATTTTTTTTTAGTCTCGAGTGAAAAAATGTTAGTTTTTGATGTTTTAAGAGCCCTCTCTAAAGGACAGCTTAAAAAAAAATTTTAAAGGGGTCGCTCCAAATTTTTTCTAATTTCAAAAATCGTCAAGAATCGAATTTTTTTGTTCATAATTTTTTTTTTGCTACGGTATAATTTTATAGACCAAAAAAAATAAGTTTCTGAAAGTTACAGTTTCAAATTAAAATTTTGAAAGGTCGCTCATAATTTTTTTTTAATTTATTAGTGCATTACTTGAGATTTTTTCGACGACCTTTTAATATTCAAATTGAAATTCCGTACATTTTTTTTATTTATTTAGTACAATAATCGATAAAAATACACCACGAGATGAACTAAAAATCAAGCACGATATAGTAAACATAATTTTTTTTCAATTTAATAATTTTACAAGTAACCCTGATTAAACAACTGAATTCGATCGAATTAAACAGAATTAAATTTTTAATTCTTTTGAATTCAGTTAAATTCTGTTAATTCGGTACCTAACTTTAAAATGAATTCTGTTTAATTCGGCAGGTGAGCCAGAATTTAGCCGAATTAAAATAAATTCAAAATTATTAATTCGGTTCAATTCTGTTGAATTCGGAAATAATCCTCGAATTTCTGGCTCTGACTCCGAATTAGACCGAATTAAAACAAATTCAAAATTATTAATTCAGTTAAATTCTGTTAAATTCGGAAATAATCCTCGAATTTCTTGCTCTGACTCCGAATTAGATCGAATTAAAAAAAATTCAAAATTATTAATTCGGTTCAATTCTGTCAAATTCGGAAATAATCCTCGAATTTCTCGCTCTGACTCCGAATTAAACCGAATTAAAACAAATTCAAAATTTTCAATTCAGTTCAATTCAGTTAAATTTGGAAATAATCCTTGAATTTCTGGCTCTGAGTCTGAATTAGACCGAATTCAAACAAATTCAAAATTTTCAATTCGGTTCAATTCTGTTAAATTAGGAGATAATCCTCGAATTTCTCGCTCTGACTCCGAATTAGACTGAATTAAAACAAATTCAAAATCTTTAAGTCAGTTCTATTCTGTTGAATTCTGCAATAATTCTGGAATCTCTGGTTTTGACTCCGAGTTAGACTAAATTAAAACAAATTCAAAATTTTCAATTTGGTTCAATTCTTTCGAATTCGGAAATGATCCGCGAATTTCTGACTCCGACTCCGACTGTGACTGAATTAAAATAAATTTTAAATGTTCAATTTCGTTGAATTCTATTTAATTCGGAAATAATCCTCGGATTTTTGGCTCTGACTCAGAATTTAACTGAATTAAAACAAATTAAAAATTTTATTGAAATCTGAATATTTTTGTATTAATTAAGGAAGTTCGAGCGTAACTAATGAGTCAAAATAATGTTAAAATTTTTTTTTAATTTTAGTCTTCCCAATATTCGTCAAAATTCTTTATTTTAATTTAAAATAATTTAAACAATTTAATAATTGATGATTTTTACTTATTTAATAAAGTAAAGTAATAAAATGACTTTCGTATTTATTACTTGCCGGAATAAATAAACAAATTTGGCAATAGCGCGCTTGATTATACTCATAACAGAGACGTGGATGAGTGTGTGAGTTAAACATCTCTGTAACTATACTTCTATCCTTTTCTTTTTTTTCAGCTGTTGACGCGATGTTGTCAAATCTTTATTCGAATAAATAGCTGACGGTAAACGAGTTACAAACATAAAATTTGACTTTAAATATTTCAAAAATTATATCGGTAATGTATTATTATTAAATTGTTTTTATATTTTGCAATAATCCAAGTTTCTTGTGTATAGTTTTTTATCCGTTAAAATTGGGAGGTTAATATTGAAAAAAATAATTAAAGTCTCGACAAAAGTTTGTCCGCCATAAGAGCTCGTGTATAAGGAGATAAAATATGTGATTTTTAAAATTTAATATCTAAGTAACTAAGCGGTGAATCATTTTAAACTTTTGGGATGAGATAAATGACGTATTTATTTATACGTATACTTAATTTCAAAGCTCAAAGTTGGAAATTATTTTTTATGTTAGATTCGCTTGAACTTCCTTAACAGCCGAGACCAGTGATTGCAGTTTCAATCGGCTTAGCGAAGCGAATGGAAATTTTGAAAAAACGTTTTTAGAGATGATAGATAATTTAATAAACTATTTCACCACAAAGCGTTTTTTTCAAAAATTTTATTCGTTTCGTGAAACCAATCGAAACTGCAATTGCTCTGCTGTTGGGAGTGCAACAGAGATAGTTCCGTTGAACTCCGTGAGAGCAAACCGAGAAAAAGATGGTCTCGCCTGTTAAGTAAATAGTACTCTGAAATGAATAAAACTGTTTACTTAGATTATAAAATAAAATTTTCTACAGTAAGTAATTATAATTTCGTACGAAGAATAAATATTCATTAACGAAAGAATTTTTTTTCTCAATTCAAAATTTTCATATCCGAGAAATTTTTCTACTTGGCTCTAGAATATTTTGAACTCCCTTCCCGACCATAATAGTATTTTACACACTTAGAGAAGAAAAGTAAGAAATGTCTTAGATCACATTTAAAATTGTTGGCCGAGGCGAAGCCGAGGTTAACAAACATGTAATCTGAGGCTTTCTTATTTACTTCTCGAGGGGTGTATCCTATTTTTTTTGCTCGACAGCAAGATATTTATTATCACTAGAATTTATTCATTAAAACAAGACTTTGGTAAGGAAAAATCAAAAATTGATAACAATATTTCTCATTTGGATGAAAAATCCTTTCATAGATATTATTTTAATCATAGTTTTAGGATTTAATAACAATGAAATTGCGATAGTAAAAGATCTAAGACGATTCAAAATATAAAAAATTAAATTTCAAAGAACTCAGTATTATTTAATTTACATTATGTTACAATTTTCAGATTTATTTTCCATACTTGAACAGAATTGAAAATTTCAATTTTTTTTTTAAATTTTCGCTCTGCCAAATTCCGTAGAATTGAACAGAATTAAAATTTTTAATTGTTTTGAATTCTGTCTTACCGAATTTAACAAAATATAACAGTATTGCGATTTTCAATTCAGTTGGATTTTGTTTTGCAGAATTCAACAGAATTGAGCAGAATTAAAATTTTTAATTCTTTTAAATACTATTTTGATGAATTTAACAAGAATATAACAGAAATGATATTTTTAATTCAGTTGAATTCTGTTCTGCAAAATTCAACAGAATTGAGCAGAATTAAATTTTTTAATTCTTTCGAATTCTTTTTTACCGAATTTAACAGAATATAACAGAATTGATATTATTAATTTAGTTGAATTCTGTTTTGCAGAATTGAACAGAATTAAAATTTTTAATTCTTTTGAATTCGGTTCTACCGAATTTAACAGAATATAACAGAATTAAAATTTTTAATTCGGTCGAATTCAGTTGTTTAATCAGGGAAAACTTATCATTATATTTAATTGTTTTTTTTTCTGATTTCTTAATATTTCGTTCAATTATGATTAATTTCATAGTAAATAATCTAAAATTACCGCTTTTTCATTTATGTTGAGAAAGAAATTTTAATTGTTTTATTTTTAACTATGTCATATGCAAGTTTTTTTGTAAACTTTTTCTGTAAAATTCATAAACTAAATCATACTGTTGTTAAACTATATCAATACAGTAAACTATATATAATGCAAGTTAGCTAAATAGGCATGGTATTGTAATTGTAAACAATATTGTATGTACAAAAAGTATCGATTGAGAAAGAATGTACATAAAAATTAAGTCAATAAATAAATGTCTTTGAAGAAAAAAAAAAAAAAATTTTTTTAATAAAAATATTTCATTTCGTCGAGACAAAAATCTACTAATATCTGGAAAAATATTTTGAGGGTAATTTATTTGATTAACACATTTTTTTATTCATAATACAAACTTTCATATCAATTATATTCAGTTATATGTCTCAGATCTAACTCCATTTTTTTTTCAGCGCTTGCGCATTCAGCATTATCATGCCTACTTCGTATTTTAAATATATAGTAGTTAAATACTGTCATATGTAATTTTTATTAGAACAGAAAATATTTAAGGAATAAAAAATATATTATCGTTCAGAATAAAATTGTTAATACAATAATAAAAATATACAACGATTATACATTTTTAGTGTTCAATCATTATTGACTATAATTCACGAAATGTTAACATTAGTATACGCGCAAGTGCTAGAAAAAAAATGGTGGCGTGTAATTGAGTTACATCTGATATTTCAACTCATTTTAATCCAAATGTAACTGACAATTATCTAAATTATACTGAGAACAATGTGAAATTTTTTTTTGACTTTAGATGTAACTAAGTATAATCCAGAATATTATAGCCAGTATTGTCTTATTCTTTCCATGTATGTCAACATTATTACTCAACCGCAAGCATTTACGTTATAGCGACGTGCAAAACGATCCTTAATTGATATATTTTTTTAGAAAAGAAAAAAGAAGAAAACTAGGAGAAAACTAGATGGTATATCATTTTGAAATTTTGAGAATACATTAGTAAAAGATTTTTCTATACACGTATGTTGAATTTTAAAGCTCAAATTCGAAAAATTTACTAAAAATAAGATTCACTCGAAACTTTTTAAATGTAATATAAACTTCATAGATAAAATTTTAATGTTTCAAAACAACATAGCAATAATATTTTTCACAGAATAGTATATTGTTTAACAAGTGCGACAACGTCGCACGAGTTGCACATACTATTTTGTATTACAAATGCGGCGATTTATGTAGGTAAAAAATCGGGGTCCAGGGGTGGAGCCCCCCCCCCCCCTCCAGTCCCAACAAATAAATAAAAAGTTAAAAAAAAGGAACAAATATATTTCGAACAATAAATAAAAATTAATTAATATTAATTAACAAAAAACAAATTTTTTGAAATTTTTAAAAGGGCGAAGCCTTTCCAGATCAAAAATAATAGCTGAAAAATTAAGCATTTAAAAAAGTATCAATTAATTAAAAGTGAGTATAAATTTATTTGATCCGAACAAAAAAAAAAACAAGACCAACAACAGCAACATAAATAAATTACTTTTTTTCAGTGTCATTTAAAAGAACTGTAATGTTTGTGCAGTTCGTAAACATAATATTCAAATTCATGGCGTCTTTAGATGAAATCTGCTCCAAAATTTCGGATCTTTTATTTTCTTGGTCCACCACAGTGATGTACATCAGTTCATCAGAGGTTTTTTCAAAAATTGGAGTGTTTGAATCTGAATGTTCGCGTGAAGTAGATGGTCTCGATGATATGGCACGTGCAATTTGCTCATCAATCCGATTTTGTTACCTACTGAGTCTTCCACGTAACCTTCAGCAACGGAATTGGATTTCCATCCTCCGTGCCTTTTTATTGTTAGAAGATCAGCACCAGAATCCGTTAACAAAGTAGCTGACGTTCTTCTAAAAGTATGGCCTGTGTAGGACTCCGGGTTTGCTAAATTCAAATATTTGGCTATTATTTTTGGCATACTACCGAAAGTATTTATGTCAATAGTTTGCCTCGTACACCTGCTGTTCCGATAACCCACGAAGAATCTTTTGGTAGCTAAGTTTGTTGGGCGTGAAGAGGTGTATTTTTATAAGTTTGATAAAACTCATCCGTCACGACAAAAAAACTCGCTTTGCCGGTTTTAGTTTTTGGAATTTTTACTAACAACATGTCACCTTTGTCGATAATATTGTCCACCGTTAAATCACAAAGTTCTTGACGCCTGCACGCACCTTGAACCCCAGAAATCAAAGCCACCTAAAAAATAAAATAAGTATGAAATATGTTTATGAATTTATTTATTCAATAATAAAGAGTATTCAAAAGTATTAAAAATTACTAACCTTAATTGCCAAGAATTGATTATCAGGAGCTTGGAGCAAAAATTGATTGATTTGCTCAGCGTCTAACGTTTCAGCTTTTTTTGATTAGAAACCTTTATTTTGTTGCTTCCAAAAAGCAATCAAACCTGAATAATTATATATGTTAATTTTGTGTTTGATGTCAATCATACTCCGCAACACTGAATAAGTGGACCACAAAGTTGACGGTAATTTCATTTCGGCAAGTTCATTAAAGTATGTCAGAAGAATGGGTTCAGAAAAACTCTTGACCTTTTTATTTTTTCGCTATTCTATAAACTTATTGTAAGCGGCTTTATATTTTGGTCTTGATACTTGAGGAACTAAATTATTTATTACTGGGTCATTCCATGTCAAATCGACCAATAGTTGGAATCGACCCCTTCTGATTTGGATGAAATTTGGTCACAAGTTTGTTTTTATCATAAAACAAAGTTGTGCCAAAGGAAAAAATTTTAAAAATTTTTTTCGAAAAGTTATGCAAAATTCAAAATTTCACAATTTTTCCAGTTTTTCAATTTTGTTTTTGTAATATCTCGAAAACTATTATAGTTACAGACATGGGCCTAAGTTTATTTTAAAGGGGATACTTATGACTATGAACAAAATTTTTTTTTGGGAAAAATTTTTGAAAAATCAAAAAGTGGGAAAATTTTGAAATTTTGAAAATCGTAAAAATCAAAGCCCGCTATGAAATTTTTGGCTCATTTTTTTACGGAGTACCTCTTACTAATCTTAAAATATCCTGAAATTTTCAAGAGGGTGTTTTTTTTTTCTTAGAAGATATAAATTTTTGAATTTTGGAGAATAATTTTTTTTTTTTTTTTTTTAAACTTCAGATGATGTTAAGTTAAATAATTATTCAATTTACTCATAAAGTTTTTTCTACTTTATAATAACCATGTAAGATTTCACTAGCGGCCTCTCTTTTCCATGAAAAGATACTTCTAAAGATCAGCGAATTTATTGTTTACTACAGTAAAAAGTGACAACAATCTCTAAGTACTGCTGTGAATAATATTGTTTATCTTACAGCGTTTAAAATTTTGTGTCTTGTTACAAAGTCAATCATGGAAAAAGATAAGTGTTCAATTGGTTTATTTTGAAATGAAAAATGCTCTGAAGGAAAATTAATTGATTGTCATGATTTTTCCGATGCAGATCGAATTTCTTTGAATGCGAGAATTGGAACAGTTGTTAATTCTATTTGCAGTGACCACAACAAACAATTCCATGTCGATTATATTTATAATTAGAAATTTTGTGCTGATCCGTATAAAATTCATGTTGTTAAAATACTTAAATCATTAAAAGTAGTTAGTTTTGAATTCTATAATCGATCTAAAAGCATTGTGCCTTTTATTTCACCGGGAAGTAAATTGTGTATTTCATGTACAAAAAAAATTCATGATGAACTAAAAAACCATCAAGATATCGAATTTGAAGCCCAACAATCTATGAGCATGGTAGAAAATGATCCAGTGGAGAATATTTCTCGAAATTCAGGTGACAATACATCTGACCAAGAAGAAACTCCGCTAATGACACAAGAAACAATGTCTTCTAATTTATCTCAGAAATTGCAGTTATCCAATTTTTGAAGTTCTCCATCTAAAATTTGTCTTTCAAATAGTGAAAATTTTATTCCAAAAGAAATTCGTCTAGATCGTCTTAATGCTATTTCAAATTTATTCAGTTTATCTCCAATAAAAAGAAAGGATTTAGATCGATCAAGAACTTACGCCCAACTTAAATATTGTGAGATAAAATCTAAGTTACACTCATGCTTCGAACATGTTATGGATGATACATTGTACACGATTGACTATAAAACTTCAGTCATTGACGATGATTCAGAAATGACTGGAAAAGAAATAATACTTGAATTGAAAAAAAAATTTGATAGTACAAGCAAATCGAAAGAAAAAATGCAAATATTATCTGTACTACCATCAAGTTGGTCAACAGAAAAAATTGTAAGTATTTTTGGTGCATCAACGTACATGATAAAAAAGGTAAAAGAAAAAGTACAACAAGATGGTATTTCATTTATTCCTGATGAAAACAAAGGCCACTCTTTACTGAAAGCTGCTGAAAATAGAGTTCAAGAGTTTTTTAGAGGTCAAAATGTCAGTCGAGAATTACCCGGCAAAAAAGAATACAAATCTGTTATTGAAAATGATCAACGAGTGCAAAAGCAAAAACGGTTAGTATTGGGTAACTTAACCGAAATTTACCAATCGTTTCAACAAAAATACCCATTTTATAAAGTAGGTTTTCCAAAATTTACGAGTTTAAGACCACCTGAATGTGTTCTTGCTGGTGGATCTGGTACTCATTATGTATGCGTTTGCCTTATTCACGAAAATTTTAAACTTTTATTTGATGGGGCAAAACTTGGAAAATTGAAACTCGAAAATGAAAGCCAACCGTTATCTTCAAATCAGGATGGCATAAAAATGTTTATCTGTCAACCATCAACGAATGACTGCTACTTTGGAAAATGTAATAAATGTCCTGGCTCAACGAAATTGAGGATTAAATAAGACAGTAACAACGAAAAACGTAAAAAAGAGAAGATTAACATAGAATAGTATTTATAAAATTTGAATTTGAAATTATACCTACAAACAATAAGAAAGAAATTTCAATTTTGTAATTATTTTTTCATTATCATATCGTGAATTTTATTTTTTTATTATTAAGAATAACAAAATTAAATAATTATTTAACTTAACATCATCTGAAGTTTAAAAAAAAAAAAAAAAATTATTTTTCAAAATTTAAAAATTTATATCTTCTAAGAAAAAAAAACACCCTCTTGAAAATTTCAGGATATTTTAAGATTAGTAAGAGGTAATCTGTAAAAAAAAAATGAGCCAAAAATTTCATAGCGGGCTGTGATTTTTACGATTTTAAAATTTCAAAATTTTCCCACTTTTTGATTTTTTAAAAATTTTACCCAAAAAAAAATTTTATTTATAGTCCTAAGTATTCCCTTTAAAATGAACTTAGGCCCATGTCTGTTACTATGATAGTTTTCGAGATATTACAAAAACAAAATTGAAAAACTGGAAAAATTGTGAAATTTTGAATTTTGCATAACTTTTCGAAAAAAATTTTTAAAATCTTTTCCTTTGGCACAACTTTGTTTTATGATAAAAACAAACTTGTGACTAAATTTCATCCAAATCGGAAGGGGTCGATTCCAACTATTGGTCGATTTGACATGGAATGACCCACTTCATCGGCTTTTTTCAAAATTTCAGGTGTTGTGGATTCGTCGTTAGAACTCTCTTCAGTTTCCGGTATTACCCTTGTAGGAAAAAAATTATATACAACGGGGCCTGTCTTGGCACAATACTGGGTTGCCCAGACTCAGCCGAACAATACTGGCCCACGACTGGACCACTACTTAACTGAAAAGTCTGGTTTGCCAGTCTTGAACCAAGACCCAGCCAATATTCAATTGACAAGTCTTGTTAAGCTACTCTTGGACCAAGATCTAGCCAACGTCTATGTAACAAGTCTTGGTTTGCCAGTCTTGAACCAAGACCCAGCCAATATTCAACTGACAAGCCTTGGTTTGCCAGTCTTGAACCAAGACCCAGCCAATATTCAAGTGACAAGTCTTGGTTTACTACTCTTGGCCCAAAACCCAGCCAATGTCTATGTAACGAGTCTTGGTTTGCCAGCCTTGATTCAAGAGTTAACCAATATTTAATTAAAAAGGCTTCACAGAAAAAAAAAGTTAATTTGAATCAAGTGAAAAATTCTTGAACCAAAAGAAAATAATTTTTAAAAGTTTTATTGTTTTAAATCAAGACGAAAAATTCTTTAATCAAGTTGAAATTATTTAAACCAAGAAAAATTTCTTGGTTTAAAAATGTTTTTACTTAAATCAAGGAGATGAAGTTCTTCAAAATTATTTACTTGATTCACATTAATTGTTTTTTCTGTGTTGGCTTATTATCCTTGGCCCAAGGCTCAGCCAATATTCAACTGATGTCTTAGTTTGCCAGTGTTGAACCAAGACCCAGCCACTATTGACATTGTTAAAACTGTTAATTTAACAGTTTTTCTGTCATTTTATTATTGTTTTTTTCTATATAGTATATACTTAAAAAAACATTTGAAATCCGTTTCTGCTTCAACTATAGTGTCTATGCACTAAAAAAAAAATTTTTTCCACCTAGAATATTAAATTTTTTACTCGAGTTTGTGCCAAGACTGAGAATAAGTATTGCGCTAAGACTGAAAATAAGTATTGTGCCAAGACTGAAAATAAGTATTGTGCCAAGACTGAATTTTAGTATTGTGTCAAGACTGAATTTTAGTATTGTGCCAAGACTGAATTTTAGTATTGAGTCAACACCGATTTTCAAGTCTGACCCATGCCTGGTTACCAGGTCTGGGCCACAGTTACTATTCAAGTCTGGCCCATGCCATTTGATAAAAAGTGATAAAAAGGAATTTTTTAATTGTAATTTTTTTTTATTTTAATTTTTATGCAGGGCTAACGCAAGTTTAGACCATTTAACTCTTTATTTAGACCTAACTTTTATTAATTATGGAAATAAAGTGAAAATTGTATTTACCCTAACCGAGATTAGAACCTAAGCCGCGCACTTGCTAGACCGATAACTAACCCCTACGCCGTACGACCGATAAGTTGATCTACACCTCATCATTATTATAAGCTAAATCTATATGGTGACAGAGTGTAACGGTTTATTATTTTCATAATTTATGTTATTTAATATTGCGTTTTGATGAAAATTAACGATTTTTTACAAATGTTTATTAACTTAAAAAAATACAAAATACAAAGTTCTTATATTAATTTAAGCTCAAAACTACACGAAAGTTATATTTTTGAGCTCTTCGAGCTCAAAAACGTAATAAGAGCAATTTTGAGCGCTTAACTACGAAAGTAGCGCGAAGTTGCAGGGATGGCCTTCAGGGTCAACCGTTTTCATAATTTTTTTTAGACCGTATCAATCTTGACGATATGTAATTGTTTTTGTTAAACAATAAATTTTCAATTAAAGCATTTGAAAAAAAAAACAACAATAAAATGACAGAAAAACTGTCAAATTTACAGTTTTAACAATGCCAATAGTGGCTGGCTCTTGTCCCAAGTCTGGCAAGCAAGACTTGTTACAAAGATATTGGCTAGATCTTGGATCAAGACTGATCAACCAAGACTTGTTAATTGGATATTGGCTGGGTCTTGGTCTAACACTGGCAAACCAAGACTTGTTACTTAGACACTGGCTAGATCTTGATCTAGGAGTAGCAAACCAAGACAGTTGAATATTGGCTGGGCCTTGGGCCAAGGATAATAAGCCAACACAGAAAAAACAATTAACATGAATCTCGTAAATAATTTTGAAGAACTTTATCTCCTTGATTTAACTAAAAAAATTCTTAAACCAAGAAATTTTTCTTCATTTAAATAATTTCAACTTGATTTAAGAATTTTTCTTGATTCAAGACAATAAAACTTTTCAAAACTATTTTCTTTTGGTTCAAGAATTTTTCACTTGATTCAAGTTAACTTTTTTTTTCTGTGAAGCCTTGTTAATTAAATATTGGTTAACTCGAACTAAGGCTGGCAAACCCAGATTCGTTACATAGACATTGGCTAGGTCTTGGTTCAAAACTAGCAAACCAAGACTTGTTACATTGACATTGGCTAGATCTTGGTCCAGGAGTAGCAAACCAAGATTTGTCAGTTGAATATTGACTGGGTCTTGGTTCAAGACTGACAAACCAAGACTTGTTACATAGATATTGGCTATATCTTGGTCCAGGAGTGGCAAACCAAGACTTGTTACATAGGGTACGGGCGGGCAAGACGGAGAGAGCGGGTAAAACAAATAATCGTTCCAAAATCGCTGGTCGGTCGATAGAAAAATTTTAGACTGCAATAAAAAACGGTAGGTATAGTTACATAATAGATTAATAGATTGCAGTCTAAAATTTTGCTATCGACCGACCAGCGATTTTGGAACGATTACTCGTTTTACCCGCCCTCTCCGTCTTGCCCGCCCGTACCCTAGACATTGGCTAGATCTTGGTCCAAGAGTAGCAAAACAAGACTTGTCAGTAGAATTTTCGCTGGGTCTTGGTTCAAGACTCTCAAACCAAGACTTGTTAGATAGATATTGGGTGGATCTTGGCTCAAGACTGATCAACCAAGACTTGTCAGTTGAGTAGTGTTCCAGTCGTGGGCCAGTATTGTTCGGCTGAGTCTGGGCAACCCAGTATTGTGCCAAGACAGGCCCCTTTGTATATAATTTTTTTCCTACAAGGGTTGTTGATGTATATTGTTATGCTGTCGATTTCCATTCTTATCTTCATAGTTCATCTTCATTATTATTATCGTCTCACTTAGGGGGGAGGGAGTCTTGGCAATTATCACGTAATTTTTTTTCTCGCAGAAAACAGTGTAAAATTGCGTGAAAAATTATTTCTAGGATAAAATATGGCCAAATCTGAGAAAATAGTATTTGTCGTATTCGTCCGAACTTCGCAGAGCAGCGAAGTAGCGCTCGATTGTGTAGCTGATGTATCGACACGTGTAACTCGACAAACGTCGTGGCGTAAAGAGCTGAATGACAGCGACGCGCGGACAGGTTCTAACCTGCTTTGTTTATGCTCGTAAATATTTTATTTAACATCTATTCAAGCAACGTTTTTAATAATTGAAAATGAGTTTTCAAGAATATTATAATGCTTACGTCAAAAGACACGTCAACAAGACGAAAAAGTGCTGTCAAGAAGAGGTGGTAAAATGATGGAACACAGCAAAACAAAAGTTCCCGAAGAAAGAAAAATTGGTTCAGCACGTTCAACATGAGATTGATAAGCTTCTAAGAGAAGCAGCGGAAAGAAAGGCTCGAAATACTTTAGTGTTTCTCTCTAAGGTAGGCTAAATACTTCTATTTATGTTTTAAATTTAATTTTATCGGCATAAATATTAAGATCATGATGCTGATAGGAAAATACTTAAGAAGATTGTACAGGTATCATTTTTTTATAAATTTTATCGTTAAAAATCAATCGGCATAAAAAAAAGAAACGTAGGAGCAAGAAGAAAAATTTTTGATTGAGATATGCTAAAAATATAGCTAAAACGTATCAGTGCAAACATTTCGTTTCAACTTAATTCAATGTTTTTTAATTTTATGTTGTTTTCAAAATGGTGCTTTAACTTAATGTAAATGATAAATACATTATGTGTTCTAAATAAAAAAAAAAAAATGCATGATTTTATTCCAAACGTCTAACTTGTCAGTCTTGAGTCTTTATAGTGATATTTTGATTTCAGGGAAACACTAAGACATCTGACAGTGATTCAACTCAAGTTGACACGAGCGCTTTAAGTGTTTCAAACCTAGAATGCACGAGTCGAACTGAGATTAGCGTTCATGATGTTCAACACGAGGAATTTGCTATTCAGAATGAGATTACTCATACAAATCCGCAGCTATGGGATCAAGATTGCAACAATGAACCAAAACCAGCAGGTTAGTATTTTAACGTTTTTTTTTAAGTGTGACGTTTTCTTTATTTTTTTCTTTTCTCTAGACAGGTACTACAAAAAGAAAAACTCAGCCTCTTGTGATCAGCGACGATGAGTATGAAGTTACGTCAACTTCCACACCATTCGCTGTACGTCCTACTCCAGCACAAGATGCTATCAAAAAAGAAATTGATAAACGACGATTGGAGCTAGACTTTACGGAAAGACGCAAAGGATCTCTTATTGCTGACGGTACTGAATACGAGGAAGTACGTAAGTTGCGTCAAGAAATTGATAACTTTGAGAAACATCTCAAACATAAAGAGAAACAGAGATTGTATTCGATGAAACACAGACAAAATAAAAAACAGAAAATGATTGAATTATGTTTTAAAAATCCTGAAGCGGCAAAATCGTTGACACCTCGAGCTAGCTCTAGACGTCCATGCTATGAGGAAGAGCAGCCTGAATTGCTAAAAACAATTAGTGATTTAGCTATGTTTGGTGCTTCAGCTGAGGAACGGCGTTTCAATGCTAACTAAAAAACTAACTAACCTGGGATTCAACATTTCACGAAGCGCCACTTATATTTGACTGTTGCCTAGGCGGGCAGATACGCGGGAAGCTAAGCGCCACGTAATAACTGTTCCGGTAAAGTTGAGTCGTACTGAAGCAGACCATCATAAAGCGCACCAAGACCAATACTTTTTTTGTGGCTTCCATAAGGTCACTACAAACTGTAGCCTCCATATTTGGTCCTGATTCTGTAACTTTTTATCTCAAGATGACAAAGCTTGGGTTCCCATAGGGCTGACAGCGGCAAACAAACAAGCGCCTTTGCTAATGCATGTTGAATATATAGTATCGTTACCAGATCACGACTTTATAATTGCTGCAAGGCATAAATTGATTTCGAGTGTCTATGAAATAAAAAATATGATTTGGACGCCATATTTATTGTGACTAACGCTTCTGGCAGAAGCGCTTTCAATAAAGTAGAAAAACGCATGGCTCCACTCAGCCGAGAACTAACAGGTGTTGTTCTTCCCCATGACTCTTTTGGAACACATCTTGACTCTTGCGGCAAAACATTTGATGATGATTTGGAAAAAGATAACTTTAAAAAAGCAGGAGAAATATTAAGTGAAATATGATCTGCAGTGTGCATTGATAGACACGAAATAGTCGCTAATTACATCAGTAAAGGAGCAGGGGGCTTCCGAGACACTGGTAAAGTAGGAATCTGCATCGCCGACCGAGTGGTTCGTGTCCATGCTAAATTACCGACCATATTTTCAGCCCTTTGTTATCGACTATTTTGAATTTTAATTCCTAACATTTTGGCGCCCCTTTTTTAATTTTTATTCCCACCATTTTGGCGCTCCTTTTTGAATTTTAATTCCCACCATTTTGGCGCCCCTTTTTGAATTTTTATTCCCACCATTTTGGCGCTCCTTTTTGAATTTTAATTCCCACTATTTTGGCGCCCCTTTTTGAATTTTTATTCCCACCATCTTCCCGCCCCTCTTTTCTTATTCCCACCATTTTGGCGCCCCTTTTGAATTTTTATTTCCATAATTTTGGCGCCCCTTTTTGAATTTTTATTCCCACCATTTTGGCGCCCCTTTTTGAATTTTTATTCCCACCATTTTTCCGCCTTTTTTTTGACCTGGTAGCCACCATTTTGACCATATCTACAACCCTTTTACCGCTATTTTTTGAGCTACATCTTACCTCCACCATTTTAAAAACTAGTTTGATGACGCAATCCTTACTGTGCAATTTACCCCCCACTTTTTATCGCATATTGTGGTGGGGAATCAGTGATATAAAGTCAGCTCGCGACCGCGAGATCATCATTCAGTTTTTGTTCTTGAACTCGAACACTTCAAACCGAGCTGTGGAAGCATCTACAAATATTCACCAGAAACTACTTTTGGCCTATAAAAATGGATCTACAAGAACTTAACAGAGTTAACTTGTCATCAGGATATCTACCTACGAAGAAGATCTACGATTTAGAAGAGGGTGAAATCTACAGGATTAGCCAGCTCAAAACGGTACCAACTAAGTTTGGATTGAAATACATCGCTATAATTGAATCGGAATTTCAAATTTTTCTTTCTGCTAAGACTGTTAAATACTTCAACGCTCATGCTGACATCTTTACAAGATTATCAGAAGTTGCAGAGAGTAATCTTCTTTACCTACACTATCATCAAAAGGAAAATAATCTGTTTGAGTTTGTAATAAAATTTTAAATTTACAATAATAATAATCAACAAAAAAAATCCTAAAATTTTGAGTATTTGCTTCTTTATCCTTTTGTAACCTTATCAATTTATTTTAATTTTTCCTATTTATTATTATTATTATTATTATTATTATTATTATTATTATTATTACACCGGTCAACACGATTTTTGGGTCTAACTTCTACATGTTAAATTTTGGTTTCTCCTACCTCAAAAATAAGGAAAAAAATTTTTTTTCCGATTAAAGTTTGCTTTTGTAGAAACTAGGACAATTTTTCAATTTTTCGGCGAAAATGATTGATTTTTATGTTTTTTCTACACTTCCACTGTAAATTATAATTAGAAAACATTTTTTTAGATAGAAGAGTCTTTTTTATTCAAGATTTGTGATAAACAATGATATATAGATGTAAAATAACAAGAAATTAATGTCTAAAAGTGAATATTTTTCGTATTTCTTTTATGCTCGTATGAGCTCTCTCGTACTAAGCCCCAAATGTAATCTCCCATCATATTCTCGTTGTACTGCCCTTGATATCGCCGTTCAAAGTCCATCACATCTTGGTGAAAACGTTCTCCTTGTTCCTCGGAGTAGGCCCCCATGTTGTCTTTAAATTCGTCCAGATGAGAATGTAGCATATGAAGTTTATGAGACATTCTGCAGCTCATAACTTTAAAGCTTTCAAGCATTTTTTCAATCAATTCTGCATAGTTAATAGCTCTATGATTTCCAAGAAATCCATCAACTACTGCTTTAAAACTTTCCCAGGCTGGTTTTTCACGAGCATTGAGAAGCTTCGTAAAGTCATCACTCTTCATTATTTGTTTTATTTGCGGTCCAACGAAAATACCTCCTTTAACTTTAGCTTCAGATAATTTGGGAAAAAATCCCCTTAAATATTCGAAAGCTTTAGAGCTTGGATCCAGAGCTTTTACGAATTGCTTCATTATCCCTAATTTTATATGTAACGGTGGCATTAATATGCTTTGAGGCTTTACGATTGGTTCCGACTTTACGTTATGTTTCCCAATCTGAAATTCGACGCGATCAGGCCATTTACGCTGTTGATAATGAACTGAGTCAGCTCTGCTGTCCCATAAACAAAGGTGACATGGGTATTTAGTATATCCACCTTGCATTCCCATCAAGAAACCAACCATTTTAAAATCACCGATCACTGACCATTGGTATTCTGTGTATTTTAATTTTTCTAGTATGATTTTCACACTATCATAGCTTTCTTTTAACAATACAGAGTGTGCTAGAGGAAGACTAGGCAATTCGTTTCCATTGTGGAGCAGAACTGCTTTTAAGCTTTTTGAAGAGCTATCGATAAAAAGCCGCCAGTCAGATGCTACAAATGGTATTCCGATTTCATTAAACAAATCAGTCACGTTGTTGCAGTAACAAATACCGGCTTCTTTTGTAAAAAAACATGAAAAAGTTTTATGGCGCTCTCTTTGATCAGTTATTTTTACACCATCTTCAAGCAAGTTCCATTGCTTTAGTCGTGAACCTAGAATCTCTGCTTTATTCTTGGATAAGTTCAGGTCTCGTACTAAATCATTAAATTCACTTGAGCTAATAAAATGTGGCCCAAAACTTTGCGATTTTGTCATGAAATCACTACCATCAGTGTTGGTTAGTGGTGCACTTGATCCTGTTGAACTTTGTGACGCTTGAACTTCAAAGCTATCTAATCCTGAACGTGCCGGCACAGGCAAATTTTCGTCGTGAGGTATCGGAGATGATGTTGAAGGAAGATCAGGATAAAAAATCTTTTCTGCATTTTTACCAGATCGACGCTTACTTGGATTAACCATACAAAAATAACAGTCATGGACGTGATCACTAGGTTCCCTCCAAATCCTTGGCATCGCAAACTTCATGTGTCGATTTTCTCCTCGATACCAAGCTAGAAATAACAAAATTACAACGGGTGTAATTAAAATTTGCTCGACAATTTTAAAAATCTTAAATTTTGATTTTTTACCTTCTAAAGTATTTTTACAACTAACGCAGGCGAAGTGAGGCACCCAATTTTCATTTTGATTACTGATTTTCAGGTTAAAATAGGCTTCATAGGCTTCGCAAAGTTTTAAATTTGTTAATAAAGCGAATTTTTTACTTCTAACTTTAATAAATTCACCGCAAATAAAACAAAATGAATCAACATCATTTTTACACTGTTTTGATGCCATTTTCCAACTGAGTCATACACAAATATAGTTGTTACAGCTGTAATAAACAAGTTAACATTCACTACTGTGCCTCTTATAAATAATAATACAGTTTACTTTCGGGTTAATCAAAGTGCTGCCATCTTTTGTTCATGAAATGAATTAAATCATACTTATCGTCATAAATCAGATCAAAGCAAACTTTATGAACTAAATATGAATATTTAAGTGTTTTTCAGTGTCTAGAATCAGAATTTAAGCAAGAGAACAGAAACCCAAAAAAAATATTTTTTTTGTTGACCTGTGTTATTAATCATTCCTTGATTTAAAATAAAATAATACTCATATTTTTTCATTAGCTTAATAAATAAACAATAATTACTAAATAATATCATTAATTATAATAATAAAATATAAATGATACTTATGATAGTAAGAAATAACAGACTTCAGAAAAATATTCATTTATTTTATTCAAACTTGATAAAATAATTTTAATTTTAGCAATAATAATAATAATATCTTCATCAAATTTAACTCTCGGAGTACACTGGAGTCATTTTGACTCCAGAATTTTTTCTATCCTAAATATTTCTTAAAAATAGGTTCGTTTTTAGTTCATTTTTTTTTTTAAATTAAAAATTATTTAATTTAGAATAATAATGATTGTATTCAAAGAGCATGGTTTTATCTACCAAAATTTAATAAATTGAATTCCTATAAATGCATAGCTCTAGTGCTAATAAAATGCTGAGATATAATTCTCCGAAAGTCAAGTGGGATCAATTTGACCTGTGTGTGTGTGTGTGTGTGTGTTTTTTTTTTTTTTTTTTACATCTTAGGGGGGGGAATCCTTTTTACGGATTCTAGGCATAGTTGTTTGGCCTGGATATGTGGCGACTCGACGCAGTGTCATACTAAAACTCGACGCTAGCGCCCCCACCCACTAAACCCTAAACCCCTTTTCTTCTTTCCTCTAATCCCTCATGGAAACCGCCGTCAGGCATTACTTCGTGAGGGGAGGATCTAGCTACTGCTATTCCTTCTGGTGGCTAAGGTGTTATTTTTCCTTCCTTCTAGTTTCTGTCATTTGCCCTTTTTCATTCAATGGAACGCAGCTCTGTAAGCACTTCGGTGGTAAACGTGCTTGTGGCGTTCCAGGCAGCTTCGGATGACAGCATTTCTTCTACTATTGACTCTGGTGTGATTTTCTTGTTCAGGATCTTCTTTAACTCATCACGCTGTGGGTTAAAACGAGGGCACTCAAAGAAAACGTGCTCCGCACTTTCAGCAACTCTTGGGCAAGACGGACACTCTGGGGAATCATCGTGCTTAAAGCGATAAAGGTACTCCCGGAAACAGCCGTGTCCTGACAACATCTGGGTCAGATAGTAGTTGGCCTCGCCGTGATTCCGGTTAAGCCAAACATCAATTCTTGGTATAAGTCGATGAGTCCATCTTCCCTTCTCCGCAGCATCCCATAGTTGTTGCCATCTTGCTATACTATGTTGTCGCTCTTCAGTTCTCAGTTCTTCAGCGCTCAGTGTAGATGACCTCTTTCGGTGGTATAGGTTCCGTCTTTCCTCAGCTAGGACTCTAAGAGGCAGAGTTCCAGAAATGACGCACACTACCTCCTCGGATATTGTGCGGAAGGCGCTTGCAACACTCAGTGCACTTAATCGGTAGACCAGTCCGGCTTTCCTCCATGATTCTTGGGTCTCCAGCGCGTCTGCCCAAACGGATATTCCATATGTGAGCACTGATGTGACTACTGACGACAGCAATAGTCTCCTGCTCTGCTTCGGGCCTCGAACATTCGGCATCAGCCTTGATAGGCTAGTTACCACCGCTGATGCTTTAGCACTTACGTGTTCGACCTGTTGTTTAAAGTTCAGTCGGGCATCCAGCGTCACCCCCAGATATCGGATAAATGGTTGCGATGCGATCTCCTGCTCGCCGACATTCAGCTTGATGTTTTCTACGATCTTTCTGCTGGTGATGAGCACAGCTTCAGTTTTGTGCTTGGCTAACTCCAACTTCATCATCTCCATCCATAGATTAATCCGGCTAAATGTGATATCGAAAGCCAGATTGATCTCTTCCAAGTGTTTCGCGACAATCACTACCGCTACACCATCGGCATATGCAACAAGTTTAACCTCTGATGGTAATGCAACTCTCAGGAGACCATCATACATGATGTTCCACAGCAAAGGACCCAAAACCGAGCCCTGTGGCACTCCTCCGGTTATTTTGTACTCCCTTAAACCGTTTTTAGTGTCATATTTGAGGACTCTGTCTGTAAAGTAGTTTGCTACCATTCTGCGCAGGTATCCTGGCACTTCTTTATCTTCGAGAGCTCGCATGATGCAGTCCCAGTTAGCGGAATTGAAGGCATTTTTGATGTCCAAGGCAGCCACTAAACAATACTTCTTTCTGCCACGTTCCCATCTCTTTCCAGCGATTGCCTCCTTAGCTGTATCGACCACCAGGTTGATCGCATCCAGCGTTGATCGTCCTTTCCGGAAACCATACTGGCCTTCTGCTAGGAGTGGATCGACGACTGCTTCTATTCGTTGGTGCATTATACGCTCTAATATCTTACCCGCTGTATCCAGCATGCAGAGTGGTCGGTAGGATGATGGCTCGTCCGGTGGCTTCTTCCCTTTAGGGAGATGTACAAGTCTTTACTGTTTCCATTTTCTAGGAAAAATCCCTTCTTTGAGGCACGAATCGTAGGTATCTAAGAACAGATTTGGCGCTGCTTTAATAGCTGTTTTTAATGCAATATTCGGGATTCCATCCAATCCCGGCGCCTTATTATTCCCTACTCGGTTGCACGCCTCCATCAGTTCCTCTTCTGTGACAGGTGGAATATCTTCTTGATTTACTGGCAATGAAGAATAGCCGAACTTACTTTGTCGAGGAAACAGCGTAGAAACTATTCTTTCCAGGAGCTGTGGACACGTAGGTGATGGCATTGGCTGGCGCTTCAGGTGGGTCATGTTCAGTGATGCATCTGATGCATAGCTTGGATCAATCTGTCTTGCTTCTGCACTGGGATCCGTGGTGCCCGAAATGCCAGCATTTGTAGCATTGGGTAGGTTTCCTCGTGGCTCTAATTCGGCAGTTGACCCAGCCAATTCGGATTTTACCGCTTCCTTCTAATATCTTCTGAGCTGCTGCAGCCGGTAGTGTCACGACAGCGGTTTGGGTACCTCTGTAGGCTTTGCGGATCTTGATTGTCTCTGGTAGTATTTCGCAGAGCTCCTTGGTTACCGTATGCAGGGCAGCCTGAATATCCTCCTTTGTTGTGGTGTCATCTAGGTCTCGGATCTCGATGTCTTCTTGTGGCCCTTTGCAGATCACTTTGGCCTCCTCCTTAAGAATGTTTGCGATGGTATGTTGCAGGCCTTGGCCTTTGTCCACGCACTTCCGCGAAATCGTAATCAGCAAGTCCCCGCTTCTGGTCTTGTTGATCTTGTCCACTGTTGTGCGAACTTGCTCATCAGGGACGTCCTTCTTTATGCGACGCAAAATCTCGGCGTACTTTGCTTTGTCGGCCGGGCGGATGATCAGTGCGTCGGGTCTGATCCATTTGAGCGTTCCTTTGGGAGCTGTTCTTTGGCTAGCCTCCGTTTCTCTTTCCTTGTGTGGACATCTTTCCAATCAGTCGCGTCTTTTTTTTCGGCGTTCTGCTTCATCACGTTTTTCGGAGGACTTGGTTTCAAGTCCTTTCTCTTCGTCAATCGCCCATCTATTCCATCTGGGGAGTTTCGGTCCTTCCTCTTGTTAGACTTGTTGTATGACCTTCTAAGAAGTATGACCTTCGTCTTTAGCATCAGATTCACCGTCACCATCGCCTCCGGTGTCCATTGATTCTTCGATCTCCACAGTAAGTTGACTGCTCTTCACCGGCGTAAAACGAGGAGTGAGTCGTGGAGGTGACTGCCATTCTTCGTCCAGTTTTTTAAACCTTCGAAGGGCGTTAACTACCCCGGTTGCCTTGGCCTTTATCTCTTTATGGATATTGACCTTTGATTGGACAAACTCATGCAGTTCACTGGTCAGCTTTTCGAGGCGTTCCAGCGCTTGCATCCGCTTCATCTCAGCGCTTACGGTAATCGCTGCTTCTTGGGCGTGAGGCCCACTAATACTCCTGTCCTTTTCTTGATTTTTCGTTTCTTCCATGATTTTGAGTGATACTCCAAAGCAAAAGGTCGTCTCCGAACGCGATGCCTCCGGAAGTGGAGGGGTGATCACTCTTACAGCTACCTCCATTGCTATAAGAGCTTTCGGTCATTGAAGCGGAAAATCTCAACCGCTTCGACCCTGCACCTGCTTCCTTCATCGGCTTCCTCTTGCTCCCGTGGGTGCGGAACGTAGATGCCGGGAGTTACCACGTACACCGCGCTATAAGGATCATTTCGCACATCTCTTTCGAGCAGCGTCACCTTATCCGCTTGCGTACGTGACCCTAGGTCAGATGGTGTGATCAACCCTTCCTGCCGAAAGGGGAGTTTTCGTTTTTTACCGCGAGAGCTATTTTATTTCGCTCTTACCCTCTGCTCCGAAGAACAGCGAGCTTTCTCCGACCCACAAGGATACACGGACGGTGGCTGTCACTCTTCGGCTCCGATGCCTGATTTGGTCCGCGAGGGCTATTTTATTTCGCCCCAATCCGCCGATCTTACGACCGGTTAGGACCCCCCTATCCGCCACCTGGGGACGCGCCCGGTGGGAGTTTGGCTTCTTCCGACGGGTGTGTGTGTGTGTGTGTGTGTGTGTGTGTGTGTGTGTGTGTGTGTGTGTGTGTGTGTGTGTGTACTCTAAAGTTCTCTATTTTGAGGTTTAATGTGTATTAATAATAATAATAATCATAGTTATAAAAACTATCATAATAATTATTAATAACAATAATAATAATAATAATAAATATGATAATAATAATAATAATAATAATAATAAATATGATAATAATAATAATAATAATATCATTGATATTTTTTTTTTTTTTTTGATAACTTTTTTTTTTGTTTTCATAAATATTAATAATACTTACATTTTTTTTCATTAACCTAATTAAACAATAACTGAAATAATAATAATAATAATAAATATATGAATGATACCGATAATTCTAATAAGAAATAATAGACTTAAGAAAAAAAATATTTATTTATTCAAACTTGAAAAACAATCATAATATTAATTTAAGTAATAATATCTTAGCTCAACGTAATATTAGTTATAAAAAAAATCATGATATCATAGCTTAATGTTAGTTATAAAACGGTCAGAATAATAATTATTATTAATGATAATAATATCTCAAGTTAACTTAATACATACTAATAATAATAATACCAAAAATATTAGTTATAAAACAACCATATTAATATTAGTTATAAAAAAAAAAAATAGTCTTAATATCTTAGCTTAATATTAGTTATAATAATAATAATTAGTCATAATAATTATAATAATGATAAAATAAAATAATAATCCTAATTTAATAATTGTTATTAAAATATTCATTGTCGTCATTTTCAACATCCGAACTAGAAAATTCAGATGTTGAAAATGATGATGGTGTCCCGCCTACTGACCCCATCGGTGATGGTAAACGCCCTTCTGGTTCCATTGGTAATGGTAAACGCCCTCCTAATCTAAATAGTGATGGCGAACGTCTTTCTAACCTCATTGGTGATGGCGACCGCCCTTCTGACAGCAACACAGTTGTTGCTGTCGACGGTGTTGGTGACTCTGGGAATAAGCAACGACGTGAGTTAGGGTTAGCATTGCAGAACTCACATCGTTGCTTAGGCGGTGTTATCAGCTCCAATTCTGGTAACGATGGTGGCACCCATTCTGCAGCCGCCGCCACTTCTGGTGATGCTGGTGACGCGGGTGGTGGTGGTGGTGGTGGTGGTGGTGGTGGTGATTCATCATAGTTCATGAGAGGTATTGGACTCCCAACTCTCAACCTCCTCCTCCTCCATCGTTGAGGTGCCTCTGGTGTTGATGAGGGCAAGTTCCAAGTAACTCTTCGACTTAGCGGTGGACTTAAGTCAGACTGGAAACTTGGGCTAGGCTGTGGACTTAAGTCAGGCTGAAAACTTGGGCCAGGCCATAGACTTGAGTCTGCAACTAGACTTGATTCAGGCTGTAAACTTAAGCCAGGCTGTGGATTTAAGTCTAGCTGCTGACTTAGACCTGGCTGTGGACTGACCACCGCAAATCTTGGTCGTCGTGCAGCTTGAGGTGCACGGATGCGCGAGCGAGGCTCAGACAATAACTCTGAGTGTTGCTCTACCCGTTGTTGTTGTTGTTGTTGTTGTTGTTGATGTTGTTGTTGCCGTAACCTTCGTCGTTGTTGTCTGAGTCGTCGCTGTTCTGTCTCAAATCATAATCAATCCGATTTCTCCAGTCAATGATTGAAGCTTCCATGTTTAAGGAAATTCTCTGAGAGCCATTTTCAACAAGTACATAGATTTGGTTTCGACTTTTTGGAGCTTGAAACCACCATGATTGGCTTGACTCGTCTAAAATCAATTCAGCACCCAAGTGACCAATCGATATGATTGGGTGCTGAAAAACTTCTTCCGCAAGCACAATGGTAATCAACTCATGTCGTATGTGGTTGATTAAATCTTCTAAATCCTCGTTGAAGTAATCATACCAAAACCTTGGTATGATTAAATTAAAATTCATGAACTGATCGATCATTATTCCTTGAGGACGATTCATTTTTTTTCTGAAACTATAAGAAAATTTTTTTAATATTACAAGAAATTATTTAAATTTTTTTGAAAAATTTTTCTTTTGAAAAATTTATCTCAATTTAATTTATTTATTTATTCTTTTTTTTTTAATTTTTCTTTAATTTATTTCTTAATTTTTATTTATATCTATTACAATTAATTAATTAATTAATTGATGTTATCAATTTTTTTATATAGCTAATTTTAATTTTTTTGTCTTAGTCAACTTATCACAACACTAACATTTTTATTTAATTCAACTTTTTTATTTAATTTTTTTCAATTTTATGTATTTATATAAATTTATTTATATCTATTATAATTGATGTTATCAATTCATAAATTATTTATTTAGCTAATTTTAATTATTTTTGTCTAAACAAACTCATCACATCACTAGCACTTTTATTTAATTTATTATTATCATTATTATTTTTTCAATTTTAATTTAATCTATTTATTTATCTTTAATTTATTTATTAATTTTATTGTATTCAATATTTATTGAAATAAATGAATTGATGATATCAATTATTTATTGTCTATTTAGCTAATTTTTTTCTTAACCAACTTATGACATCACTAACACTTTAATTTATTTATTTAATTTATCACATCATTTAATTTATTATTTGTTTTTATTTTTTTTACTTGATTTATTTATTTATTTAATTATTTAATCATTATTATAATTAACAAAATACTTACATGTTACACTTGCTGTTTCAACAGTGCCTGATTTTGTTACAGCAATCACCAACATGTCCAAGCCTGATCTGTGACTATCGCTATGGTTGCCATTGTTCTTCTAAAAAAACTATAACATTTCCGAAAACGGAAAACGCGACACCCGCAACACCCGCGACAGCCAAGCTTCAGGTGGAGGTGGAGAATACAAAGTCTCATGATAGTGACAGAGACAGCAATATGGCGGCTCTTGTAAACAAACCGGCGTGCTGTCGCCAGTCCATGCTTGGTTGTGTGGGTTAAAAAAATATAACAGTTGGCAATAAATTTTTGAAATAATTATCAATAATTGTTAAGAATTTATTAAATAATAAATATCAATTGTCAAAATGAGATGACATTGCTTTTAAATAATTTTACTATTAATTTTATGTTGAAAAAACCGGGAAAAAAGTTATAATTTAAAAATTACTTTTATTTTTTTCATTGAAAAAAAATTTTTTTTTTTTTTTTAAATACTCTTGTAATTATACTTTATTTATAAAAATTTTTTAAATTTTAATTATTAATTTTTTCTAATAAATTAACTATATTTTATAAATATAATTCAAAATCTCCCGCGACAAAAATCACTTGTCAATAAATAAGTCGATTCGAGACGCCCTCTAACAAACCTTAGAATTTGTCTATGATGGTAACTGGACTATGTTGGTAAATAGAATTGTGCTATTAACATCAGCTCTAAATTTAAAATATTATTATTAATTTATTTGAAAAAATATTTAAATTTAAACTATTACTAATTCATTTAAAAAAAATTTTAATTACTACTAATTTATTTAAAAAATATTTAAATTTAAACTATTATTAATTTATTTTAAAAAAAATATTTAAATTTAAACTATTAATAATTTATTTTAAAAGTCTTTAAATTTAAACTATTATTAATTTATTTTAAAAAGTATTCAAATTTAAACTATTATTAATTTATTTTAAAAAGTATTTAAATTTAAACTATTATTATTATTAATTTATTTTAAAAAAGTATTTAAATTTAAACTATTACTAATTTATATTTTAAAAAATATTTAAATTTAAACTATTATTATTATTATTAATTTATTTAAAAAAAAATTTAAAAGCTGATAATTAAAAAAAAAATTATGTTTTATTGTTTTCTACAAAATTTACACTTAATTACTAATGGAATATCATTAAAAAATTCATCATATTCAATAGCTGTTGTTGTATAATGTTTATTACAGCGTCTGTATTTCATGATGTCCTTGTCCTCTTGAAGAGCTGTTGGTAATTTTGACCAGATACTGTTGATATGTCAGCAGCACATCCAATAATAAAATATTTAGGTAGCATGGCAATATCTTGAGGTCTCATATCTTCAATACTCAACTTGCAAAATAATTTTAGGGATTTTTCAAGCGATGGATTCCCACAGTAATTTTTAACAAACCATTCTTTTAATTTTTTAACATTCTCTAAAGCACACCAGTACAAGTCGGCATGCTGTTCATGGTTGCTGCAGAAATTACAGTAATAATCCTGACGTTTTTTCAATGGTGGACAGTCCAGATTCTCCAAGTCAATAATTGTCTTTGACTTCATAATATTTTGTAGCCAGCGTTTTTTCTCTAAGCCCTTGACATATATGAACTGTTTGTCAGCGGTCGCTTTGTCTATGACTTGGTTGAGTTTGTCATAAGCAACTTATCCTTGACTCCAGGAAATTTTATGGCAAGCAGCTATAATGGCTTTGTTAAGTCGCTGGTAGTGTAATGATTGAGAGCTCCACGAGTAAGGTGGCTTGAAGACTGTACTTGATATTTCTTCAATCTCCTGGTCAATGGTGATCCAAGCCAGCTCCTTGGCTGTGAAAGTTTCACCTTGAAATCCTTGAACGTCGATTATAATTTCCATGATGCTTCCAAGTTGAAGAAAAGGTGAGAAGTGAACCGTTGGGAAATCGCGGTGTTTATATAATATTAGCCGTGGAAAGTCGCGATTGGTTGTTACTGAGTAGTGGGAGAAACGATTCGCGGTGAGAAAGGGGTTATGACGTCAAAGAGAACCGCGCGCGCCGCATAGATGGTACTAAAATTTGATTGGTTATTGCAAGGTGGTGGTGGTGGTGGTGGTCGCGATATCTCAGCGGGTCTGGAAGGGGGGGGGGTATCAGAAAGGATGATGCAATTTGTGAGAATATATAAACAGGTAATTCTATGAGCATTTTCATTCTTAAATCTTCAGTGATACTATCAAGAACAAGTTTCTACTCAACAAGACTCAAGCCAACAAATCAGTGCTTTTCAAGTCAAAATGGATTTGAAAACAGCCATCACCAACTTGGTTTCATCAGTCATCACAGCCTTTGAAGAACTCAGCCAGCTTGATCAAGCTCCTCAAGCTACAAGTTTGAGGTGGTTTGATATCTGTGAGGACAATTCTCAATACTACAGCACCATTCCACTCGATCCAACATCAAACGTTCACCTCCGGCAATGTTTACAATCAAACATTGCTCTCCTAAAAACCTATGTAGCAAAATTCTTAAGATTGAGCCATAGAGTTGTTGGTGGTGACCTTGGCAATCGAGCTGCTGCTGCTGCCATCAAGTGGGAGGACATGGAGAGCGCATTCGAGGGTAGAATCAAGACGGGATGCGTCATCAATCTCCGTCACACTGACTTGAAGACCTTCTTGAATGATGCTGAAGACTTGGTTATTGAGAAAGTTCAAGAAGCCATGCAGCAGCATGGAAGTCTAAAAGTCAACACCCTGCTCCTTTGTCGATTTGAATGCCATAAAAATGATGCTATAGTTGTAGAGACCAAGACATTTCAAAGTAAGAGCTCTACAATCTTGGTTGAAACATTATTACATGAATGGTATCAAGAAAGCGTGGTGAGTCAAACGTTGAGAAAAGTTGACGAGCTTCAAGAAAATCAGTCAGGTTGGAGTTTGTCAGAAACTCTCAACCTGTCTGTTAACATTTCAAGATTTACACCACTTCAAGCGGGAATTTCAACGTTTGTACAAGTCCCAGGTGACATTCGGAAGACGGAAGGTGTAGTCAATATAATAAACAAGGATCACTACTGCTTTCTTTGGTGTGTCGTTGCGGCTCTATATCCAGTTAAAGCACATAGAAATTTACCATCATCTTATCCATATCTCAGCTCAGTATTGGATCATATACAGGAATAACATTTCCAATAGAATTAAAGAACATACCATCATTTGAAAAAATGAATGATTTGAGGATTAATGTGTACGGTATAGAGTCAAAAGAAAATGAAGAAGATCCTAGTATCATTGTCCCTCTGTACTTGAGTACAAATCTTGAGTGTCAGAAAGATGCTATTCATTTGCTCATGATCGAAACAAACTGGACATTAAACAAAGATGATAGTATTGAAAATCACAGACCTATATTTCATTTTGCGTGGATACGAAATATTTCAAGATTAGTAGGAAATACTGTTAAAAAGGGGCATTGGAAGGTATTCTTCTGTGATCGTTGTCTTTGTCATTTCAAACAAGAGGCATCATTCCAGAGACATCAGTCTGATTGTCTCCAGTATAACAAAGTCAGAATGACTCTACCCACCGAAAAAAACAAAATATTATCATTCAGAGATCATAAATACAAAGATCCAGTATCGTTTGTTGTATACGCGGATCTTGAAAGCGTCCTGGAGGAGGAAACAGAAGATATTCAAAAGCATACACCTCACAGTATAGCTTTTTATTTACATTGCAGTTATGACAATTCACTGTCCAAGTTCAATTTAAATCGTTCAGAAGAATGTATTAAGTGGTTTGTACAAGAACTTGAATCTATAAGCCATCAAGTCAGTAGTTATTTAAGAAATCCAAAACCTCTACCAAAGTTGACTGATGAAGAACAAAAGTCAGTTAATGAAGCAGTGAATTGTCATATCTGTAATAAGCCATTTAAATCTGCCAATGATAAGAAAGTGAGAGATCACTGTCACTTCACCGGGAAATTTAGAGGAGCTGCTTATAACTCCTGTAACTTAAATTTTCAACAAAGTCACATTATTCCAATAGTTTTTCATAATTTATCCGGCTATGACTGTCACTTTATCTTAGAGTCTGTAGCGACAGTTTTCAATGGTTCACTAGAAATATTACCGATTAATAAAGAAAAGTACATTGCATTTACTAAAACTGTAGACGATACCAGCATTCATCTTAGATTTATCGACTCATTTAGATTCATGGCATCGAGTATTGACAAACTTTCATCTTACTTGACTGACGATGACATGAAAATCACACGACAGTTTTGTTCTGACCCGGAACAACTTAAACTTGTAACAAGCAAAGGAATCTTTCCTTATGAATACATAGACTGTTTAGAAAAATTAGACGAGACTGAACTACCAGACAAACAAGCTTTTTACTCTCGACTGAATGACAAGCACATCAGTGACGAAGACTACTCGTTTGCCCAAACAGTATGGAGTAAATTCAATATACAGACTCTCGGTGAATACTCCGATCTCTATCTGAAAACAGATGTCTTATTATTGGCAGATATCTTTGAAAATTTCCGTGCAAGTTGTTACAAAACTTATGAATTAGACGCTCTACATTATTATACTGCTCCAGGACTTGCTTTTTCCGCCATGCTCAAACATACAGGGGTACAACTTGAGCTATTACTAGATCCCGAAAAGATACTGTTTTTTGAGAAAGGTCTCCGTGGTGGAGTATCTCAATGCACCAATCGATATGCCAAGGCCAACAACCGTTACATGGGTGAAGACTTCAATCCAGAAGAAGATGAGTCCTACATCATGTATCTGGACGTAAACAACCTCTACGGAGCTGCAATGAGCATGTCTCTTCCTCAAGGCTCCTTCGAGTGGGAGAAAAATATCACAGAGGAGAATATTTCATCAATATTCAACTCTAATGAATCCTGAAGATCTACATGAACACCATAAAGACATGCCATTGTGTCCAGAACACTTCACTCCACCAGGCAGCAAGACTCGTAAGCTAGCTACAACACTGCATCCAAAAATGAATTATGTAATTCATTATAAGAACTTGGAACAGTGCTTGCAGCTCGGGATAAAACTTGTTAAAGTTCATCGAGTATTAAAGTTTGCGCAGTCACCGTGGCTCAAACCTTACATCGACAAGAACACCGAGTGTCGTAAAAATGGTGCCAATGAGTTTGAAAAGAACTTTTTCAAGCTCATGAACAATGCAGTGTTTGGTAAGACCATGGAGAATGTGCGTAAACACAAGGATGTCAAGCTGGTGACAAAGTGGCTCGGCCGATATGGTGCAAAAAGTTTGATTTCAAAATCAAACTTTAACAGCTTCACGATTTTCGGGGAAAATCTAGTAATAGTTGAGCTGAATAAATTGAATGTTATCTTCAATAAACCGATTTATGTCGGTTTCAGTATCCTGGACTTGTCAAAGATCTTTGTATATGATTTTCATTACAAATATGTCAAGGAAAACTTCGACAATGACGCTGCAAAGCTGCTCTATACCGACACGGACAGTTTCATCTATCACTTCAAAGTGCCTGATATTTTTCAAGTCATCAAACGTGATATACACAAGTTTGATACTTCTGATTTCCCAATCAACAACGAGTATGGCATGCCTCAAAAGAATAAGAAGGTTCTTGGGCTCATGAAGGACGAAAACAATGGCAAAATTGTGTCAGAGTTTATCGGCCTCAGATCAAAGCTGTACGCTTTCAAGCTGCATGAAAAAAGTGAGGTGAAGAAGAGAGCCAAGGGAGTCAAGGGATCAACGTTGCGAACGATCACGTTTGATGACTTCAAGAATTGCTTATTAGATCATGTAAATATTTGTAAAGAGCAATTCTTGATAAGAAGTGATAGACATGTTGTAAGAACAATCAAGCAAAATAAGCTTGCACTGAGCTGGGATGATGATAAACGTCAACTGCTGGAAGACTCTACAGACACTCTTCCATGGGGCTACAAGAAAGCCGATGTAGAGCCACCAGCTAAGAGGAGAAAAATGTAAATACTTAGACTTAAGATTGTAAATAATTAGATTTAAGGTTGTAAATAATTAGACTTAACATTGTAAATAAATAGATTTAAGGTTGTAAATAAATAGTTTTAAGTTTTTGTTAATAAATATATTTATTATATATCTGTTTTATTTATCCAACTATTATGTTTAGTATCAAAACCTAGCCATTTAACATATTATTTATTTCCACGGTTTTTAATAATTTTTTCAACTAAGTATACATCTGGATATTTGACTTTGCTGAGTTCCTCTTCATAAAATCCACCTTGTATTGGTTGATCCTGGTAGTCGACAAGCTTGTATGTTGTTGGATTTGTGTTTTGTACTGTCTTGATGGTAAAAATCTCAGTCGTCCAGTTTGGTGTATATTCTTTCTCAAATACATTTTTATACTTGCTGATTTGAACCTTGTCACCAACTTTGAATTTATTTTTCTTCTTTGATTTTGGTTTAATTTTTTGATAGATTTTTTCAAGCAGTTGTTTCTCCTGAGCAGCGGTAACATCAACAGGTTTCATTTTGATGGTACTATGTTTGGTGTTGTTGTAAGTATTCACCAAGTCATCAAGTATATCAGTCCACTTGTAACTACCACGAGCTGTGAATTCTCGCCACATTTTATTCTTGAGTGTTCTATTAAAACGTTCACAAATAGATGCTTTGAGATTGCTGAATGTTGAGTAAAGATTTATCTTGTGCTGCTTCATCAGATCTTTGAATTCTTTGTTGTAGAACTCTCTACCCTGATCAACATGGAGATTTTTAGGTACACGACCTTGCTGGAGTACAGACTTCATAGCACTAGTGACATCAACACCACTTTTTAATTTAATCGGAACTGCCCCGGCATATTTTGAAAATATATCTATGATTGTAAGCAGATACTTGTATCCTTTATTAACTGTTGCATATGGAATCATCTCAACTAAGTCAGCTTGCCAAGTCTCATCAAGACCTCGGATGTCAACATGACGACGTTTATAGTTCCTGCGAGCTGGTTTGTGAAGCTCTTTAGCTATCACTACCTTTTTGTCGACCATTGAGTTTCTCAAAGAGATATTTGATATTATTCTGGTGAGTGGAGACTACTGCTTTAACGTCCTCAATAGTCGTCTGCAAATTTATTATAGAAGCTTTCAGTATTACTATTTCAGAGTGTAAATGTGAAATAATCTCTTTCTGTTCACTGTCTATGCTTTTATCCAGTTCAGATATATGTCTCAGTACAAATTGCACTGTCGCAGCATCGTGTTCATTTGAAGGATTAACAAGATTGCACAGTCTTTTATTCTCAATGGTATAGTTTCCATCAGAAGTTACATTGAAACCTCTACCAGCTGGTTCTCGTTGACCTGACTTGTCATTGTCCAGTGGGCGTCCAAATATATCGATGCTCATAGTTGTAAACACTTTGACTGTCAACGTGTGAATGATATAATTTTCTAAAAACTTTTAATATATAACTCCAGCCTCCCTTAGCTCTTCAATAATTGACATGATTTCATTTGTGTGACTTGGATTTCCAGCAGCTTGAGACGCCATCAGCAGCCGCAAACGATCATTTGCCGCAACTAGTTCATTTGGATCATCCCAGTATACGTAGTCCATGGGTGTCTTGGTGGTAATCATAAATTTTGGTAGTCCTCTACCATGCTTTTCAACAAAATCAGCAATATATTTCTTATACTTATCTGTTGAATCTATGTAAATACTTTTACTTGAATCATAACTTTTCCTATGAGTATTTGTTCTCTGGATAATTTCCAAATATTTTGTCTTATTATCTTGCGTGACAAACGTATCTTTCGGTGTTTTTGTAAACAATAATTCCAACAACCCATGAGTTATTGGATAATTTCTTTCTTTGACAATTATTGTATCATTTGCAAATGAAATATTTGAATCACCCATATACATTTCACCATATTTTTTGCGTACTCCATATCTCATATATATATATATATATATATATATATATATATAATATATATATATATATATATATACATATATAGATATATATATATATCTATATATGTATATATGTACATATAGATATATTAAATACCTTAAATATTAAAAGCCTTGGCCAAAAGAGACTTACTCAGTGGAACTTAACCAAAAGATGCAGGTTCGAGTCCTGGTCTGAGCTGTCTGAATTATTTTTTCAGTTACTGAAAAATTACACTGAGTAAAAATTACATCTTTCTCTAACAATAATTGTCGATAAACGAATTTTAATTGTGAATTTCACCTAAATTTTCTCTGATGGTATGAGACCTCATACCGATAAAATATTATGGTGAAGAAGTAATAATCAAAAATTAGTCATTCTTCAAGAATTTGGATCGGGATTATTCGGCTTAGAGTAATAATAATAACTATCTATCTTTATTATAATTAATATTGAGAAAAACCAAAAAAAAAAAAAAAAATAAAAACGGTACACTGCTTCCTCCTTAAGATATCGTTATTCTGTCTTTTTTTTTACTGTAAGCCACTAACGGATAATTGTAAGAAAAACGGATGATTGTTATGCCTTAGGGAGGGAGCATTTTACGTATAAGATTTCGAGACACCCGATGTAATGTCCCGTGAGCGCTGAGAGCACAACTCAACGGCGGCAGTGAAAACAATTACCGAGCGAAGAGGGTGGGGGGCAGTATTCTCTGTCAGCAATTTTTTGATATTCTCTCGTCAGTTGACTGCTGTGCGTCTAGTGTAGAAGGAGATATTTGTTATAAGTCTATGAAAAAATGTATAAGGTAAAAGCCCCAATAGATGATCACGTACCAGTATATGATCACTCCATGTATCTGTATATCTATATTCACAAATATAGGTATACAAATACATGGAGTGATCATATACTGGTACATGATCATCTATTGGGGCTTTTACCTTAAAGCGAAAAAAAATATGATAAAGCCTTATGATCGTCCATACGTGAATACAAGAATGGACCGAATGCAAAGAAACAATAAGTAAATAATGAAATAAATTCTATCTATTATTTTACATTTACTTGTACATTTGTATAACGGCTTCAGGCTTAGGAAATAGATAATTATTTTTTTTTTCAATGTGAAATGAATAAATGTAAATATTTGCTGCAGGTTTAAAAGAAAACCAGGAATCAGTAATTCCTTCTTACAAACCACCTTTGATTATAAGTCTCACAAATCAGCAACGGCAATCCGCAACAATTGACGCCACAAATTCTTTAGGTTAGATATAAGTCAAATGAGTATGCAAATACATTAGTAATCTCTACTTTATAACAAGATAAATTAATATTATTAAATGGAATCGAAATATTACAGTGATGAATTCGGCGGGTACAAACACAACACCAAGGGGTACACAGCCAGAAAAAAGTTCGCAAAAAATTAAAAAAAAGCAACTGCCGGCAAAATGTGACGGAAAAAAAAATAATACCAGCAAAAGATCAGATTCAGAGCGTCCTCCTAAAGGTAGGGGCGGAAAACATAAGAGTATAGAAGGTAAATAAATATATTTATACATCATTTCTAACAATTGTGACCAATAATTTTCCAAACTTTATAATTTGAAATAAAAAATCTACACTGATAGAAGGATTTGTTTATATTTGATAAGCTCTATTAACTGCCCAGTGAACACATGACTTCAATATGACGTCATTTATAAGTCATAGGAATGTCACAATATTTTACGTAAATATGACGTAAAATTGACCTGTCTTGTGATCCAATTATGATGTAAAAATATATGATATATTTTTGACATCATACTGATGTAAGTTTATTACTTCTCTATGATGTAACGGAAATAATTTAGATATTACGTACAACTGAGATAATATATAAACTACAATATTACGTAACATTAATGCCATCATTGTATGTCATAACGACGTAAGTTTAACATCATGCGTTTACATCAGTGACAAGTCACGGCTGTACGTAATCTTGACGTAAGTTTAACATCATGCGTTTACATCAGTGACAAGTCACGGTTGTACGTGATCTTGACGTAAGATTAATATCATGTGTTTACATCAGTGACAAGTCACGGTCGTACGTAATACCGATACCATTTGTGAGTCATTATTTAACATCAATAATTTGTCACAATTGTACATAATACTGACGTAATTTGAAAGTCATTTTCTAAATCAGTGACAAACGATTATTTTCCATAATATTGATAAAATTTGGGGGATGTATATTTTTAATATTATCGATTGATCAAAATTTATCAAATATAAAACTTCTTTAACAAGATGTCTAATTTACAATTAATCGCTAAATATTAGTGAAAATTGGTTTAAAATTTAGTAAGAATCAGGAAGAGGTAAACAGCTGATTTAAGCCGGTACCTTGCAAATTTAAGTCCGTTCTTAATAACAAAAATTTATAATTTATAATATTAATGAATATATCCAAGATATTAGCAAATAACATACAAAATATTTTTCATTTACGTTTTTAAGAAAAAAACATACAAATTAAATACATGTGGGATATAAATTTTTTATATCTTTGCTTGTATGTTTCCATACACTGCTGAAAAAAAATTTTGACTCAAAGGTAAATTTCTTTGGACCAAGAATATATCAGAGATGACTGAAAATTTCGTGAATGAAGTCAAAATTTCTTGACACTAAAACACTTCTTGCTCCAATATAACTTCGGCCTCCGTCAAAATTTTCTTGGTGCAAGAAATACTTTTTTTTCGGTGCATATGTTTCTCACTTATATTTTTTCCATAAATTTAGGTACTTTTATCCATTGTAAAAATATTTTCGACTTCATTCAGTATAAATGACTTGGTGTGAAACTGATAACAAAATACCGAGTTCAATTTATGTGGCATGAACTCTAAATTTTTAAACCGTCAAGCGAGTAAACATATAATTTCTTATGATTTCGCGTCAAGAAATTAAATGTCAGTCATTTAAATATTGCACTATTACTTGAAAAATAATTTTCTGACATTAGTGCTGCTACTTATGAAACATTGTATTTGAAATCATTCAAACAGTTCCATGATTGTTATTGACAAGACTAGGTAATAGTATTTTACACAGTAAAAAATTTTGCGTCATTGCGTCAAAAACTTTAGTGTTAAAAATTTTTGTGTTAAATATTTAACTTTTTTAAGTATAAATTTAACATTTATTGTGTTAAATCAACATAAAAAAATATTAAATATTTAACATAAAAATTTTTAACACAAAATTTTTTGACACAATGACGCAAAATTTTTTTACTGTGTACACCAAGTTTCATAATGTTGTTAGTATGTTAAATTAAAGAAATTCAAATTTCGAAAAAAATTGAAATTAAAAAGAAATATAGATTAAAAAAATGGTATACTTAAAAGAGTTGAAATTTAAAAAAAATCTAAATTTTGTAAATTGAAATTTTGAAGAAGAAAAATCCAAATGAAAAATACTAAATTTTCGGAAAAAATTAAATTAAAAAAAGATTCGAGTCTTGAGAAATCAATAAGTATTAAAAAATATTCAAATGACACGGATACATCGTTTACTCTGAAAAAATTTCACTCTGTGAAAGTTTTCTGTGTTCGCAGAGAGTCTAAAGCTCTCTGTGTCCGCTTTTAGACGAAAATTTTTGAAAGTGTAAGATTCAATCAATTTTTATGAAAATTTATAAATTGCCTATTCATTACCGCAAGTTTCACTAGCGAGCCTTTTATAAGAGTTTTTACAAAGTTTTATAGAACTTTATAAAATTTCATGAGTTTAATGAAATTTTATGAAATTGTATAAATTATTAGACTTGAATTTTATACAATTCCAGCTCTTAAAATCCATTTAATCTCAGAAAAAATTATGAAATAAGCATTTTTCATCATCTTTCAGAGAACAAAAATTGAAATTATCTGAAATAAATTACTGATTGAATATTTCGAATAAAATTCGAAATATACAATTAATAATTTTGTTCTAAGTCCCAAAAATTATTTTGTATGGAAAATAATTTTTGGAAATTAATTATTTTGTGAAAATAATTTATGTAAGAAATTTTATAAGTTCCGACGAGGATTTTGTATGGAAATGTATTCTGATGGAAATTTATGTAATCTGTTAAATTGAATGAATGCATCTGATATTTAAATTTCAAAGAGAAAATTAAAAACTTAGAATTCGCGAGACGAATGGATAGAGAATGAAGGAAATTACGATTAAAATAATAAATAATTATTTTTGAATGCTAGTTCGAGGACACCGGACAGGTGTCTAAAACGACCCTTCCGGTTCGTTACAAGAGAGTTAGGGGAAAAATGATAAACGCCAAAATTTGGCTCGGCAAAAAGGAAGTCTTGTGACAAAGTGTTATTTGTGGTGAATACTCTTCCAATAATAACACCTGGAGGGACATTACCTTGGTTCGCCTAGAACATTGGTAAGTACCTTTTGAACACTTAACAATATTTTGACTTCCCTGGATTTTTGACTTTCTGTCAAAACTCCAGTAGGTGACCATACGCCGTGTAGGTGGGGAACCAGCTTTTGCCAGTTAGTTCGCGATTTTGACGCTCACGACGAGTGAGAGTATGTGTGAGGATTTTTATTTTTGTAAAGACCAGTTTTGATCGGATCTTCGTTACCGACGGAAGGTACGCGTGCGTTTACCGATGTAAGATTATAGTTTGAAATCGTTTTTCTTTGTATTTTCGTTTGATTTAGTTTTGGGGTTTAATATAACCTAAAATTGTACTACGTGAGTTTTGTTGTACTTGTAATTTTTTTTCATTGATTTATTTAATTGATTTTGATGAATAAATTGTTTATTTTGTCTTTATCATAACCTGTTTGACTTTTCGGATTTATTTCATTAGATTTATTAATATATCTATTATTTACATTTAAGTGAGTTTGTTTTGGCTTTTATTTCGGTTTGTATATTGATGACAACCCCCTTTTGACCCTGGAATTCGGCGAGCTTCAGATTCGAGCAAGGGGGACGTTGAAATTACTTAAACTATAGTTGTTTTGCTTGTTACCGTTTTCTGTCGGTTAATTAGCTGTTGTCACGCGGTGTTACCCAGTGTTAGGACTTTTGGTTAATTTACCGACAGTCGGAGAGGGGATCTGAGAAACGGGAGTCATATCCAAGGAAGGCTGCGGCGCGTGGATTGCCCATTTCGGAGTATGGAACCTGAGAAACGGTAGCCAGGTACGAGGAAGGTAGCAGGCGCACGAATTGCCCCGAACGTGGCAAAACCGTGGAAAATTACCCGTTACACTTTAATGTAATATAATTAATGCAAATAATTTAAAAAGATGATTTTAGTTTTTAAGCAATCTTCATATCATATGACATTGCAAGTCAAACAAATTCACTCAACAAAATATTTATTAACTGTTAATAAATGCTTGTTAACTATTAATGAATGTACTTTCCTCCCAAATAAATATTTATTGAATGGTAAAAAATATTTATTAAAATTTAATAAATTAAGTAATTGTCTTCAAATAAATTAAATTATTAATAGTTAATAAATCCTTTTATCAGTGTGTAAATGTTTAAATCCTCTAAACGTAGGAGTATAGGTACTCGCTATTTTATATTGTTCGATTAAAATTTATTTTTCTACTTCTTTTTATGATCCTATAAAATAATTTATATTTGCTCTTGACTTACGGTCTTATTATTTTGACGCATTTACAGAATCTGGAATGGATAATGGTAAAAAAATGCCTATTCCCGACTAGAATTTTAGTGAGGCATGCCGGAAAATCAGTTCGGGACGAAGCTAGCTTTCCGAACTTAGGCTAGCCCAATTCGGATCTTATTTGTTTTAAATTAGGCAAGCCGAACATTGGTATGCCAAAAGAATTCCACATTCGATGTAATCTCATAATAGTTTGTGTAAAATGATGTAATTGCGGGAAAGCGGAGGATCAGGTTTTGGTCTGGATATCTCAATTAAAACGCGGAAATATTATTAAAAATTAACACTATAAATTTATTTACACTAAATACAAGTTATTATTAATATGTTAATTTGCGGATTGTTTAAATAAAATCGGTTAAATAAAGCACTGCGTGAATAATGAAGCGAAGCCGGTTGACACGTGGTTGAACACACTGCCGGCACTGGAAAAGCGGAGAATTAATTGCACAAATAACACAATTTATCTGTAACAAACTAAAGCGGATTAATAACAATTAATTTAAGAAAATTAAATTATTAAATAAGCGAAATGCGGTTTATTAACAAAAAGCGAAAGTAAAGAAATACTAATGGCGACTTGATGCAGCGAAAGCGTGGAAGCGAAAGATAATAATAATAATGCGTCTTCTTCCTCGTCGACTTGGGGAAGAAGACTTATTGCTTATGTCTGCTGAGCAATCAGCCAATCACGCCATGACGTGACCAGTCAAGCTAAGCTTTGTGCAGGCGGTTAGTTTAAGCGGGAACTAGCAGTTGACAGGTGCGGCTCGTGAAATTGGGAGTCCCCCAGGGGCGACTTTATCGCGGCTGGGCCTGTTCACTGAACAGTTTGGCACTGCCTAAGTTCGGCATATAATGGATTGCCTAATTAGTACGAAATAACGGTAACCAAAGGCTTACCAAAGTTTAGTTCACCAAGCTCGGGCTTACTTAGGCAAACCTGTGGAAATGCCTAAGTTCGGTACATTATGGATTGTGAAACTGTTATGAAATAACAGTAACCAAAGGCTTACCGAAGTTTGGTTCACCAAGTTCGGGCTCACTTCGGAAAACCTATGGCAATGCCTAAGTTCGGCATTTCGTGGGTTGCCAAACTGTTATGAAATAATGGTAACCAAAGGTTTACCGAAACTTGGCATACCACGATCGAGCTTCTTTAGGCAACACTGTGGAAATGCCTAAGTTCGGTATGTCATGGTTTGCCAAACTGTTATGAAATAACGGCAACCAAAGAGACTTACCAAAGTTCGATATGTCATGGATTGCCAAACTGGTATGAAATAACGGTAGCCAAAGGATTACCGAAGTTTGATTCTCCGAGCTCGGGCTCATTTAGACAAAACTGTGGCAATGCCTAAGTTCGGTATGCCATGAATTGCCAACCCGAGAAAAAATGTTTCTATATAATTATATATAATTGTATATAATCATATATGATTATACATGGAATTACATATATAATTATATAAAATTATATATGATCATACATAATTATATAGAATCATACATGATTATATATGGAATTGTATATGAGGTTATATATAATAATATATGACTATATATGGAGCAATATACAACCATGCAGGATTATATATAGTTCCATATACAAATATATATAAGTATATAGAATTATATATAATCATACATGATTATATATGGAATTGTATATGAGGTTATATATAATCATATATAATTATATATGACTATATATGGATCAATATACAGCCATGCAAGATTGTATATAGTCCCATATATAATTATATATAAGTATATATAATTATACATGCTTATATATAATTAACAGACATAAAAATTTTTTCTTTGAAAAAAAATTTTTTTTTGGTAATCACAAAAAGTGTAAAATGATGTTTATAATTACGTTTAAATAATTCTGAAATACAAAATTTGTCACATTTCCTATGAGATGTTTTGGTCTGCTCTGCTACTACCTAATAGTAAAATCATTATTTATTTTATTATTTAAATAAGTGTTATATTATAATGAAATTCGGTAAAATAAATAAATTATGAATAATGACTATCCAAATATATATTAAAATCAATTTTTATATTCCATTTATGATAAACTCATATGATACATTATGTAGATCATAGAATAATTATCATCTAAGACAGCAGCACAGCAGACAGACACTTCAAGACGCACGGAGATCACCAAAGTTAAACAGCATTGAGCAGGGTTAATAGTTGGATAGGTGACCGCTGGTGTTATAGTCATGAAATTATATCTAGATATTTTTTTTTTGCATTTTAATTGGTTACACAGAATTGCGTAGGACCATATTAAATACTCTATCCATAAAATTAACCCTACAATTAATTAGATATAATAAATATATAATTAAATATTGTTATATATAATTATATATAGTTATATATAATTAGATATGATGATTATATTTGGCCATTTTTCATATATAATTATATATAACCAATTTATATATAAATATATATATAATTATATATAAATATTTTTTCTCGGGAAATTGATACGAGATAACGGTAACTAAAAGCTTACCGAGCAGTAACTAAAGGTATTCTGAAGCTTGGTCTATCAAAATGAAACTTGACTAGGTAAGCCTGTGGCAAGTCCTCACTTAATAGGTATAACATCGGAATTCCTAAATCGACCGTTGCAACGATAACCGAATGTTTGCCGAAGTGTCGGGCTTATAAGTATCTTGAGGCAAGAGGTCGCTCATCATCGGCGTAGCGTCGCGGTATGGTATAGGGCTCTCGTGCGTCGGGTACAGCGTTCGAGTCTCGCGTTCGACATGTAAAATTGTTAATAATTAAAAATGATTAATTATAATTATTCTTAAGGCGAGTGTGAGGTAAATTTAAGTGTTGTGTGTGACTAATGTATCTAACTCCATCATCTCCTTCCCCCTTGACCCATAAAATTGACCAATCAAAAAAAAACTTTTTCATAGTAAGAAAAACCCTAAAAAGCGAAAAAAATAACCGAAAATATAAAAAAAAAAATAATAAGGTAAAAGCCCCAGTAGATGATCACGTACCAGTATATGATCACTCCATGTATTTGTATATCTATATTCACAAATATAGGTATACAAATACATGGAGTGATCATATACTGGTAAATGATCATCTATTGGGGCTTTTACCTTACTAAATAAAAAAAAAAAAATTTTTTTTATTTACTTAATGTTTAAAAAATTTTGTCCTAAAGCCGATATTTATATTTAAAATTTAAAACGTAAATTAAAAAAAATAAGCATTCATTATTATTAATTTTTGCTTTAAAATAAAAATAGCTAAAAACAAAAAAAGAATTCAATTTGGATTCTTCCGTGCGAATTTAGTTTCTGAATTGCTGCCTAGTTAGGTAGCCGAATTCGGACTGAATGAGGCTTGGATAGTCACCAGAAAGTGTGGTTTCCAAACCACCGCCTAAGTCGGAAGCCAAGTAAGGCCCAAACTCGCGACTGCGTTACTTCCGGGACGTGGGCCAACTTTGGCTTTCTGGTTCGGCGCGAACTTGGAATTCGGCATGCCTAATTCAAAACGAACCACCGCCGAACTTAAATTTCTGGTCGGGTTACTGGCGATGCATCAACTAACAATATTATTACAGGTAAAGCTTCTAGATTTATGAAATCAAATCTTACTTTCAATTCGATTTTGTAACTCAAATTTTCAAGCAAAACAAAAACTTTGTCTGGAGGTGGATCTGGAAAAGAAAATACAGACAAAAAAACCATAATTACTGACACAGGAGATGAAAAACAGGAGACAGATAAAGAATCTTCACAAGGAGAAAGTGAATTTTCGCAAGGAAAGACTGAAGAAGCTAAACCGCTGAAAGATAGTCATAAAATCGGAAAAATTGAAGAAAAGGACACAGTAGAAGAGAAAAAAAAAAAAGAAAATTTCAGCTAAACCAAATGTTTACACAAGGATTAAGAGTTTAGAAGACCAGCTGAAGGTTTTGGTCAAGGTACTAATTTTTTTTTAATTTATAATTTATGATAACTGTCAATTTCACTTCTACATATGGGTGTAAACAAGCATTTAATATTGTTTGTGATTAGTTTTAGTGAAATTATTTAAATCCTATTTAATAATTTAATTTACAGGCAGCCGAACAGAATAAAACAGTACCGACAACTTCAAATGATTAGATCAAATGACCACTGAGGCAGTTAGGCACCCGGTTGACCAGAGAAACCGCCCATCACATCCAGACTGTTGCCAGGGGAGGTGGTAACGCCCATTCTAATGCGGAAACGTATCATAATAGGCGCAATTACCAACAAAAGCAGACACATAATTGGAATCATAGAGAATTATACTCAGCCATATGATGACACTTACTGGAGGCAACGAAATAAGTCGTATGTCTATAGAGGTAACTTTAACCAAGGAGGCAGAGGCACCAGATATCGCAGGAATGGCTATCGACACTATTATAATTTCGGAGGAAATTATGGCATCAATTACAATCGGTACCAGAATCGTTTTGATTAAATATATTTAATTAGAAATTAATATCTGGAGATTTCAGACTTACATATTGAAGAAGTAATCAGTATTGAGCAAAAAAATTCGTGTTGGTGTAAAAGGAAAGTGTATATACTGTCAAACTGATAAAAAAATTAACGACTCAAGAGCCAAAATCTTGAACTAAGAATACCTTTTTGAAGAAAACGATTTTTTTGAGTCAAGAGAACATATTTTTGAGACAAGAATAATTTCTTGACTCGAGAATTTATTCTCTTGACTTAAGAAAATCATTTTCTTCAAAATGGTATTCTTGATTCAAGATTTTGGCTCTTGAGTCAAGTTAAATTTTTTATCAGTGCACTGAATTATATCATTGATAAAATAATATTTTTATAATATTTTCATTATAAAATAATTTAATTCCATTGATAAAATAGTACAAAGTGTTTAATTATGAGACTATAAAAATTTGGGCCAATTGGCAGAGGAATGAAAAAACAAATAAAATTGTTAATAAAATTGTAATTATGAGTAGTAGTGTAAATTTTTTAGTTCGAGTAGTTTTTTATTTATAAAAAATTGACAGGAGCAGTGTATGATACCAGTGTGACTATCAACTCGGCGAAAAAAAATTATAAAAATTTAATTCCATTGTTAAAATAGTACTAAGTGTATAATTATAAGATTATAAAAATTTGCGTTAATTGAGAGTAAAAAAATCGTAAAAAATTATGAATAAAATTTAAAAATCAATGGTACTGTAAATTTTCTGGCTCAAGTAGTTTTTTATTTATAAAAAATTGACAGGAGCACTGAATTATATCAGTGTGACTGTCAACTCGGCGAAAAAAAAAAAAATTAAAAAAAATATAATTTTATTGATAAAATCGTAAAAAGTGTATAATTATGAGATTATAAAAATTTGCGCTAATTAAAAGAGTAAAGAAGTCGTAAAAAATTATGAATAAAATTTAAAAATCATTGGTACTGTAAATTTTATAGCTCGAGTAGTTTTTTATTTATAAAAAATTGACAGGAGCACTGAATTATATCATTGTGACTATTAACTCGGCGAAAAAAAATTATAAAAAATATAAGTCCATTGTTAAAATAGTACTTAGTATATAATTATAATATTATAAAAATTGGCGCTAATTAAAGAGTAATGGAATCGTAGAAATTTGTAAATAAAATTTAAAAATCATTGGTACTGTAAATTTTCTGGCTCGAGTAGTTTTTTATAAAAAACTATTAGGAGCACTGAATTATGTCAGTGTGACTATCAACTCGGTAAAAAAAAATTTTTTAAAAATATAATTCATTAAAAAAAAAAATTAGTAAAACGGTTCACCCTAAAGGCCATCCCTGCAACTTCCCGCTAATTCCATACCTGGGCGCTTAAAATGGTACTTATGATGTTTTTGAGATTTTTGAGCTCAAAATATAATTTATGTGATATTTTGAGCTCGCTGAGCTCAAAGAGATAGTATTTATATGCATTTGAGCTCTTCGAGCTCAAAAGTCTGATAGAAGTTTCATAGAACACTACTTTTGGAATTTTCAAACCGCAATAACTTTTGAATGGATCCACCGATTTTCACGCGGTTGGCGGCATTCGACCCAGTTTTATCATTCTCATAAGTTATTTTCAGGTTTTAATTGATCGAACCAAAAATTTCGGAGTAATTTCGAAAAAACACTTTTTACGGTTTTCTTTCGTTCACGATATCTCTCGAACGAGTTAACTGATTTTGACCAGCTTGGTGGCAATCGACGTGGTTTTTCATTGTCTAGAGCTGATTAGTTTTTGGAATCGATCGGTAGAGCCGTTTAAAAGTTATCAAAAAAAAACCACGTTTGAAAAAATGTTTTTTCTTAGTTTTTTTAAGATTTCTCAAAATCGACTGATCTGAATCGGTCCAAATTATACTCAAAATCTAAGTTTGGCCAAGCCCTTTTAAATGACACCATCCGCGATAAAATCGGATGAGTCGTTCAAAAGTTATAAGCGGTTCACATACTTTCACACACACACACACACACACACACACACACACACACACACACACACACACACACACACACACACACACACACACACACACACACACACACACACACACACACACACACACACACACACACACACACACACACACACCGTGATAACCTCGCGGGAGTAGTCAGGGTAGCTTCCTATGACCTTTAAACGTCGAGATCTGATGAAAACTCGATTTTTGCAAAACGGGGTGAAAACAATAACTTCCCGATTTTTGAAAATATTTGATTTTCTTAGCGGGAAGTTAAAAAAAAAAAAAGTGTATAAGAAATTGTAAATTATAATATATGAGATTTTAAAAATATGCGCCAATTAAAAGAGTAATGAAATGAAAAAAAATTGTCAATAAAATTGTATAAATGAGTTGTAGGGTAGATTTTTGGCTTGAGGAGTTTTTCTTCTCTAAAAAACTAATGAAAGCTCTGATCCTCAGTAGGGTGATTATCAACTTGCCCAAAAGATTAAATAAAAAATTGAAAGTACGACTGAAATTACATGATAGATAAAAAGTAAGTAACTATCAATTGGTACCAGCATGGTATTATAAATATACCCGTGTAAAAAAAATTTCGCCCTGAGGAATCCCGCAAGAATCCCGCATTTTGAACCTTCCGCTCATGAGACTGAGCGGAACTTTAAGCGGAAGGTTTGCGGAATATTTCAATTTGATGAAGAGCATGTAATGGACCATAAAATTAAAAAAAAATGTTGGCATCTATTTTGGTCCCAAATGAAGGAATTATGCTTATTTTTATGATGTTAAAACTCGTAAGACTGCGACAAAAACTTCTAAAATCTTCCGGAAGGAATATCTCGGGTGATTTCAGGTAAAACTGCGGAACACAAAAAATAACAATAAGACTACTAAAATTCCTGGAATCTTCCGGAGTCGGTTTCTCGGGTGTTTTCAAGTGAAACTGTGAAAGGCAAAAAATAACGTAAGTGCCGCTAGAATTCCTGGAATCTTCCGAAAGAAGTATCTCGGGTACTTTGAGGTAAAACTGCGAACTACAAAAGATAACAATAAGGCCGTAAAAATTCCTGGAATCTTCCGGAATAGATTTCTCGGGTGTTTTCAAGTAAAATTGCGGAATACAAAAAATAACATAATTGCCGCTGAAATTCCTGGAATCTTCCGGAAGAAGTATATCAGGTGTTTTGAGGTAAAATTGCGAAATACAAAAAATTTACAAAACTGCCATTAAAATTCCTGGAATCATCCGGAGTAGGTTTCTCGGGCTGCTTTGAGCTAAACCTGCGGAGTACATAAAATAACGTAGGTGCCGCTAAAATTTCTGGAATCTTCCGAAAGAAGTATCTCGGGTGCTTTGCGGTAAAACTGCGAAATACAAAAAATAACAATAAGGCCGTTAAAATTCCTGGAATTTTCCGGAAGAAGTATCTCAGGTGTTTTGAGGTAAAATTGCGAAATACAAAAAATAACGAAAGTGCCGCTAAAATTCCTAAAATCTTCCGGAATAGGTTTCTCGGGTGTTTTCAAGTAAAATTGCGGAATCCAAAAAATAACGTAATTGCCGCTAAAATTCCTCGAATCTTCCGGAAGAAGTATATCAGGTGTTTTGAGGTAAAATTGCAAAATACAAAAAATTTACAAAACTGCCATTAAAATTCCTGGAATCTTCCGGAGTAGGTTTTTCAGGCTACTTTGAGCTAAACTGTGGAGTACATAAAATAATGTAGATGCCACTAATATTTCTGGAATCTTCCGGAGCAGGTTGTTCGGGTGTTTTAGAGTAAAACTGCGGATTGCAAAAAATAACAATAAGACCGTTAAGATTCCTGGAATCTTCAAGAGTAGGTTCCTAGGGTATTTTCGAGTAAAACTGCGGAGTACAAAAAATAACGTAAGTGCCGCTGAAAATCTTGGAATCTTCCAGAAGCAGTAATTGGGTTAATTTTTAGGTTAAACGGCGGAATACTGAAAATAACGAGAGTACCGCTAAAATTCCGAGATTTTTCCGGAAGGACTGTCTCGGGTACTTTTAAATTCATCTTCAGAGCAATAAAAATAACGAAACTGCCCTAAAACTCACGAAATTTTTCAGACAGATCATCCAAGCATCCAAGATGCGTTTATGTAAGACTGTAAAGTACTGAAAATAAGTTAAGTGTCGCTAAAACTCCTAAAATCTTCCGGAAGAAGTATCTAGGGTACTTTATGGTCATATAAAACTTTGCTTTAGAGTATAAAAAATGTAAAAAGTACCGCTAAAATTTCTAGATTCTTTCGGAAAGAGTATCTCGGATGCTTTTAAGTTATTTTGCGGAATATTTAAAATACCGAAAGTGCCACTAAAATTTCTAGATTCTCCCGCAAGTAAAACCTAGTATAGTTTCAGATTATAGTATGGAATACTGAAAATAAGAAAAGGCCATTAAAATTCTTAGGATCCTCTGAAAGGAGTCTCTCGGGTACTTTTAGGTGAAACTGCGGAATAAAAAATAGCCTTTGAAATTTCTGGAAAGCCCTGACAAGAGATTCTAAGGTAGGCCAGATTTATCTGCAGTAACCAGAATTTAAAAAAAATATCGCTAAAATTTCGGGAAATAGCTGAAAAGAAATTTCGCCATAGTTTGAGGTTTATCTGTGAAATAATGAAATAATTAATAATTAGGAATAATACTGGAATTTTTAGAATCTTCTAGAGATATAATTTTTAATAACTTCAAGTTCCTATTGAAAACACTTAAAATAAGAAAAATGTCAACTTTTTGCAAGCATTTACATTTTGTATTTAACGAAAATCATAATAATTAGAAGATTAAATATTATTAACAATATTTAAAATATTTAATAATAGATATTTGATAACAACTTTGATTATTCTTGATCTTGAAATTTTTCAATTGCATCAGATTCATCATCTTTAGGGATATCTTCGATTGTAAGTTTTTCGTTGGTTTTGTTTTTAAGTTTCTTTGTATTAATTTTTTCTTTAAGCTCTGGATTAGCTTTGATGTATTTTTCCCGCAGGCTACCAAGCATTTTTGTGATGACTTTTTTATATTCCTGGTCGTTTAGTCGCATGGACTTTTTGCAATTATAGTCAACAAATTCTATGTATGGACAAAGTTATAAATATTAAATGAAATGTAAAAAATAATAAAGAAATGTTTGTTAATTTTAAATATGCATACTTTAAGCAGTTATTGCCTAAGAAAAATATCTGTTTAGGTCATAGTATGACATTACGTTACATTTAAATAACTTTGAATGATTACCACGAAAAAGGGAATATTAAATCTTAGCTGTATTGACTCGTAGTAACGTAAGATACCATAATAAGGTATAGAAGTTAATATGACTACTTAATAGGAACAAATTGGGGTAAACGACTAATCGGATTATATTAATTTTTATTAAACAAATAGAGTTATACATGATCTTCAAAGCAATTTCAGTGTTAATCAGATGAAATAATGAAACATCAGACCCGTTATTAAATGCTGTACTTAAAAATTTGAGATTTTTGCTATATTGTTATAGGAACTATAACCATAGATTATGAAAACAGTTCCTATAACTATAGTTCCAATATTTATGGGGAGGTTACCCCTAATTTTATAAAGATGGTTCTTATAATTATAGGATTATTGTCCATAATAGTATAGGAATCATCCCTATAATATTATAAGTATTTTTAACTTCCCACTGAGAAAATTTAAAATTTTCAACAATCGGAAAGTTATTGATTTTATCCCGTTTTTCGAAAATCAAGTTTTCGGGAAGTTGCAGGGATGGCCTTCAGGGTCAACCGTTTTCCTAATTTTTTTTTTATGAAGTTGTTCTTAAATTCTCAGTGATGTAAAAAACATTTAGTACATTGGATCGGTGGAGCTGAGTTCAAATTCAATCAAGGAAAAAAAACAACATTAAACTAAAAAGATTCTATAAACTAAAATTAAAAAATTTAAAAGGATGCATTTTATAATTTTTAAACAAGTAACAACTATTTCTTTACTATTTTGTTAAAAAATATTTTTATGATATTATAGGAATGATTCCAATACATGATGGGAATAGTTCCTAAAGTATTATAGGAATCATTCTTATACAATTATGGGAATAGTTCTGTTACGTCCGGGTGACGATAACACAATTAATTAATCAGTTTCTTAAATTTGAGACTAATCACTGAAGATTATATGTCTCGGGAGGCGGGAACCGCGCCTATAGGCAACTGCACGCGGGTTTTTAATGGACAATGGATTCACGAATTTATAATGAACCGTGAGGAATTCCGGCTCTGTTGGGGTATCCCTGTTGGGGTAGGTCGGGGCACAAGTGAAAGAGAAGACAAGTGAGTTTGTATGAAATAGAACTGAGAAAGAATTATACCTGTATGAATAAATACTGTTATCGTTGGGTCCTCATCCAAGTACCTGAGCGTCCGAAATACTAAGGGCGTTGACCGATGGTAATGACTGGCGAGATTGTTTATTATGATAAATTTTAAATACAAGAGTAATTATCGATGATTGACTGGTTGGAATTCAGAATTTAATTATTTGATAGTTAAAATTTTGAACAATACTGAACTACTGATCACACCCACGGTTATAGGAAGTACTGGTGCTTCTCGGTTGTCGTAGTTGGGTTTTTATACACTCACAAGTCCCTCCTCCTCATTTACAATTTTAATAACCCTTAGTATAAAATTTTGGTGGGATTTCTAGATAACAGGCTACGGAATTCGGTGTTTGGGAATCACTATGCAATAGCAACGCTAATGCATAAACACTCTTGCCTATTTTCTGGGAGTTAACGCGGTCGGGTTAATTTCGGTTACCTACGGGATTCCTATGTCTCCGGACTTCGTCCCGTGACTCAGCGGTTGTTTGCTCAGGTGAGAATGCTCGCGATGGGATTGTTCTGTATGATCGCGTCTGACTTTCCCCTTATCTTTCCGAATAAGTTTCTTACAGTGAGATTTTCTTATCTCAACAACAAAATTTCATGTTTTCGAACTGAATAGTTGGATTTTCGATAGTGGCCGATGTTGTCCAGTGGTTTTCGGTTTTGTAATTTTCTATTTCTTATTTTCGACTTGGCGACTATTTATTTAGGACGCGTGGGGTATCGCGATTTGTGCTTACGTACCGTACGTATTCTGTTGTTTCGAGATTCCTCTATTGATAGTTATTATTCCCTTTTTTCACGATGGTCGAACCGTAATGATTTTTCTTTTCTAAATTCCGGCTAGCTGATAACCGTATGCAGCGGCTCAGATTATTTACTCGAGAGTTGAAATATCTTTTGTTTGATTTATTTTCTCGATCCAAGGAATTGTTTGAATAACTATTTCTAAATGTGAATTAATTATTTAAGCCGATAACTTGTCAACCAATATAATATAAAACGTAGAAATAATTAACCGTTTCTGTCTTAATACAATTAAGCTAATTTGTAACTTTCTGATTATTAATATTTATTTTATTAAAGCCGATGGCTTGTCTATTGAATTTGGGCACTCGGTAAATTCAATTCAATAAATATTTAATGTAAGAAAAATATCACGGTCCGTAATACTGGTTACCGACTTCCCGATGAGTGCCGCCTTTGCTTCCGCGGCTGGGGTTTTTATATCCGCGGATCCGCCATTGTACCATGGTGGCTGGTCGCGTAGCCAGGCTCAGGCGTTGCCGTGTTACGTAACTCGTTTGAAAAAGGGTTTATATGCGTCAAATATATAATCGAATGCATTATAATGCGATATACGAAGTCGTGTCCGTATTGACCACAGATATCTATAAAAAATATATCGCAATTAAAGGTATATCATCTCATATTCCATTATTATTAATTATTCTATTATTAATATAGGATATTCATCAATAATATATTATCTTTATGCATAAACCATACATTCATCAATATGTTACTTCGCATATGCACGATTCTTATGTGTATACTCTCTAAACTTGAAATAGTGAAATTTTCACTGTTTTTCCCAGTGACCAACTATTTCACTGGAAAAAAAGTGAATTTTACGTATAAATAGTGAAAATTTTACTTTCACACAGTAGATTTTAAACATTACTTTTTAATAAGTAATTATCACTATGAAATAGTAATATTTTCACTATGAAACTAGCCGTGTACTTTACAGCTACTATGGTAGTTGTGTATTTTATAGCTACTTCTGTGCCTTAGTGAATAAAATCTGTGAGATATGTAGGCTTGAATCCATGCTGATATTTTTATTACATACAAAAATGAAGAAAAAAAAATTTTTTGGAATAAGTAAAATCTAGTCTGAGAGAGTGATAACCAGCACTTGAGGTAATTATTTTTTTAATAATAACATAATCCACCTTTAAAATAAATTATTTCGAATTATGAGTTTTTTTTCAATAAATCTCTAATTAATGTTCTTAAATATTTGTATGATGTTTTTCACCGTCGACATCAGCGCCATTTAAATGTCTGGTTAGTACTTTACGTGAACCCTCGATTATTTGTCAATATATTTTATTAATTTCAATTTTATATATTTATCTACTGTACACCTAGCATGTAAATTATTGATTCTATATTTTTCAATTATTTATAAAATTTTTATGGATATTCATCGATTATAAAAATAACAAACATGGAATTTTTTTTCATTTGTCTGATTAATGACTCAAGAGTCAATCCACTCTAAGATTAGTGAAAAGTGATTTCACCTTTTTACCGCGTCACTAAGACCGCCATTCGACATCATTTTTCGAGCGCAGTTTTGCTTGTATAAGCTTGTCGAACATTGAAGTTATCATCTGCCCACAGGTAAGTAATTTGGATTTCATATTTATTTATTTATAAATTGAAAAAAAATTTTATTTTACTCTGAAATAAAAGTTATCTATAAATAAATAACTTTAATAATAATTTACTATACCAGTTCCTCGTTGTAACCTAAAAATATCTATCAACATGAATCTAAGTTTAATTTCTTTAAATTATTAATTGAGTGGCAAATATGACAATGATTGATTGTTAGTTTAAAATTTATTTATAAAATTTTTAATTAAATATTTATTTATTTGAAATACAATCATAATCAATGACTTTTTTTTTCACTTGTCTAAATAGTGATTCAAGAGTCAATTCACTCCAAGATCAGTGAAAAGTGGTTTCGCCTTTTTACCGCGTCACTGAGAACGCCATATTCTGCATTGTTTTTCGAGCGCAGTTTTGTTTGGGTGAGCCTGTCGAAGACTCAAGTTATCATTTGTTTACAGGTAAGTGATTTGGATTTCATATTTATTTATTTATAAATTTAAAAAAATTTTGATTTTGCTCCAAAATAAAAGTTATTCAAAAATAAATAACTTTAATATTAATTTACTATACTAGTTCCTTGTAATAACCTACAAATATCTATCAACATGAATCTAAGTTTAATTTCTTTAAATTATTAATTGAGTGGCAAATATGAAAATGATTGATTGTTAGTTTACAATTTATTTATAAAATTTTTAATTAAATATTTATTTATTTGAAATACAATCATAATCAATGACTTTTTTTTTTCACTTGTCTAAATAGTGATTCAAGAGTCAATTCACTCCAAGATCAGTGAAAAGTGGTTTCGCCTTTTTACCGCGTCATTGAGAGCGCCATATTCTGCATTGTTTTTTGAGCGCAGTTTTGCTTGGGTGAGCCTCTCGAAGACTCAAGTTATCATTTGTTTACAAGTAAGTGATTTGGATTTCATATTTATTTATTTATAAATTTAAAAAAATTTTGATTTTGCTCCAAAATAAAAGTTATTCAAAAATAAATAACTTTAATATTAATTTACTATATTAGTTTCTGGTGATAACCTAAAAATATCTATCAACATGAATCTAAGTTTAATTTCTCTAAATTATTGAGTGTCAATTGTTTAAATCATGTATTGTTCGTTTTAAATTCATTTATAAAATTTTTAATTAAACATTAATTTTCTTATATTAAAAAAAAACAATGATTTTCTTTTTTTTTATTCGTATGAATAGTAAATTCAAGAGCTTTTTATATATTTTTATACTACCTATTATTATCATTACAAACCATTGTCATTGTATTGTTTATGTTTTTATGCAATAAAAAATAGCTTCAATTAATTTTTTTTTATTATTGTCAACAGCACGTCTAGAATTATTCTGTCTACTAAGTAACAAGTCATTTGAATTTGAATGCTGCTCCTCAAAATATTTATTGAATTTTAAGGTAAAAAAATAATTTTTCTTTCAAACTATAAAATGATTTTATACTGAAATTCATAAATAATTGGCAATTAAATAGTAAATTAATATTTAATTCTCATATAGATAAATAATAACATTTATATAAATTACAGAATTTACGTACAACATGGAGGGTTTTAAAAACCTAACGGTCGATCAATTGATTGCAAAGCTGGGCGACTTAGCAGATGACGAAGAGACCATCACAATTTTAAGAAGTGAGTAATATTTGATGTTGGAATTTTCATCATTGTTGTGTGAAGTACTATTTCACTGAGTTATAAATTTTTAACTATCATGGAACAAATAATTTGTTTTGTGTGTCGTCAAGAAGTTGGGGATGAAGTGAATGATTTAAAAGATCATTTAATAAAAGTACACGGACTTACGTTAAGCCGCGGGGCTGCTAGAGGATTTGAATGTTGCCAGAATGGCTGTCATTGTCGATTTTTCAATTTTTATTCTCTTCGTAAACATATTAATAAAATTCATCTTCGGAATCGGGGTAATACAAGACACGAAAATATAGAAGTTAATGATGATGATGATGATAGTAATAATAATTATAATGATGATAATCATAATAATAATTATGATGATGGCAATAATAATAATAATAATAATAATAATAATAATAATAATAATAATAATAATAATAATAATAATAATAATAATAATAATAATAATAATAATAATAACGACTTTAATATTCGTGTTTATATCATCCAAATGATTGCACGGTTTCAATGCAGGCCTTCCATGACTGCAAAAACCTTAAATGACATTCTAGAAGAGTGCGAACAATTATTGATAAGTGCAAGCGAGTTTTTAAGACATAAAGTGAAAGATTTTTTGATCAAAGAAGGTTTAATTAATAATGATCGAGCTAAAGACGTTCTAAGAGCTTTTAACTTCAATGAAGTTTTTACTGATTTAAAAACTCTGGATCAACAAATCGCGGCTCTGGCAGCTCACAGTGGATATCTCTATCCAATTGATATTCCACTTGGTTATAGAATCGATCAAAAACTTGATCGAGCTTCGAGTACATATATACCGGACTTGGTGATGGAAACTTGTCAATATGTTCCTGTTATTGACACTTTAAAATTGGTCATATCGAATCCAAATGTATTGGAAGCAATTTTGACAGAAGAGAAATCTCCAGATGGCATACTGAGTTCGTTTCTTGATGGTCAACATGCTCAAAATCATGAATTTTTATTACGATATCCACATGCTCTCAGACTACAACTCTATTATGATGAACTAGAGATTGTCAATCCGCTTGGATCGAAGACAGGTGTTCATAAACTGGGTGCTTTTTACTATACGATTCAAAATTTACCATCACACATAAACTCAGACCTCAATTCTATACATGTTCTTTTATTGTGCGCTGATGCAGATGTAAAGAAATATGGGTTTAAAAAAGTACTTCAACCTTTCTTAAATGATCTTGCTCTCTTAGAAAAAGATGATGGGGTATTGGTAGAGATGGAAAATGGCAATTTTATACTTCGTGCAACTATTGCTGCTTTTTGTGGTGATGGTCTTGCAGTCCACGACGTCTTCAACCTTCTAGGACCTTCTGCTAATCAATTTTGTCGCTTATGCATGTACTCTCGAACCGATTTACATGCGGGTTCTCTTGAGTTTGGTCCAGAGCGATCTAAAGAATTGTTTGATTATCACTTGAATGTTTTGAAAGAATCAAACTTTTCTGACGAAACAAAAACACTAACAGGTGTTCGTGGGAGTTGCTGCCTAAATGATTCTAAATATTTTCATATTTCACGAAATAAGATTTTCGATCCAATGCACGATTTTCTTTGTGGCATTTGCCCTATGATAATAAAATTAGTTTTGAAACACTATATTGTCGATCAACAGAAGTTGAGTGTTGAGAACTTCAACAATAGAATATCTTCTTTCCAATGGGGTTACTGTGAAATGAAAAATAAACCATCGGCAAATTTTACTGTCAGTATATTGCGGCGAAAAGAACACACACTTAGTCAAAAGGCGATGCAAATTTGGAGTTTAATACGAGCGATTCCTTTTCTTCTGTCCGATGTCATTGACAGTGATGATGAACATATGATACTTATTATCAATTTATTACAAATAATGGAATTAGTTTTTGCTCCAAAAATTACACAATCACTTATTCCGTATTTAGACGCTCTAATCAGAGAATTTCGCTTAAGCTTTAAAACTTTATTTCCTGATATAAACGAAATCAATAAATTTCATCATATTTCACATTACCCTACATGCATACTTTGGTCCGGTCCTCAAGCCAATTATTGGTGTATGCGTTATGAAGCCAAGCATCATGGTGCCCAAGTTCGAGCTGAAGTAGTCCATAATTTTAAAAATCCACCGAAAACATTAATAAGAGTCTTTCAATGTGGCCAAAGTGCAAAGTGGGGTGGAAAAAACGTGGAAATGTTTCAAGTACTTAAATCATCCGGAAAATATGTCTTAGTCCAGGAAACTTTGAGTCAACAGTTCTTAATTGATCTTAATTATGACAATCATAACAAAGTATTTCGTAGTAATTCCATAAAGGTGAATGGTGTTGAATTTCGCTTGGGTTTGTATACATGCCTTGAATCTGCTCGACTTCGTCCTGATAATTTACCACTTTTTGGAGTTATCGATGAAATCATTGTACTGAATAATACGGATGTATATTTATTATTATCGATTTGTACAACATGCTCGTTTGACACATCTCTACATGCATACCACATAGAATGCAATGAAGATTTTAAAACTCAATCATTCATCAATGTGCTCAACTTAGCTCACTATAAGCCATTCTCGTGCTGGAATAAAGCTGGATGTGATGCTCTTTACTTAAGTCTACGTCATTATATATTATAACAAGTAAAAAGCTTTTTTCTCTCTTGGATTAAAGTGAAATAAATCTTTTACTTCATCTTGAAACTCTAAAATTATACGTAAATATTATAACTGATAAATATATATAAATATCCAGTTTAAAATTTCTATTTTATCTATAGGATTAATAATTTTTTTTATTTATATTAAGCTCAACGGATCAATGGTAACGCATTCATCGAGTTAACAAAAGAAGACCTTCAAATTATGGGCATCAAAATAGGTCCTCAAAAATTAATATTAAAAGTTTTGAGTTCCATTATGACGACAAGCTCTACTGTGAATGATTCGATTATTCAACCTCCTTCTTCAAGTAATAATAATTCATCAATTGGAGTAAAACTATTACTTCAGCCTGAACTTAGTACTTCTAATACTACAGTAATTGATTCTACAAAATTTTCGGTATAATTATTTAATTTTTTATAGACATTAGCAATAAATGTTTCACCTTCTTAAATTTAATTTGCTTCAATATTACAATTTTGATTATTAATATTTCAGAATAATTCTACCATTCGAGAAACACTTTCCAAAGATAGTACCAAACAAGGACAAAAATTATTAAAAATTTTGGATGATGATACGCAAATATTCAGTGAAAATGACCGTCGATGCTTAGTGAGGATTGTCGTCGCAGATCTTGTAAATGTTCACAAGGGTTGGTATGTATCGTTAGCCCTTCACGATGTTTATAGAAATCAAATAACTTACTATTGAATTGATGATTCCATAAATTAAAAAAAAATGCTTTTTATGTAAACATCAATAATTGAAAAAAAATTATTTCGATAAGAATAATTTTTAATATTTTTAAATTTAGTTATCCACCTACTCAAGCCAAACGCGCTTTGGCTCAAGCTTTAGTAACGGAATTCCCGAGACTTAAAAACAATGTTTCTGAAAACGGCTGGGTAATTATTAATATATTATTAATATTATGTTTACATTTAATGGTAGCAATTAATATCTATGAACCATCAGGAACATTACTTTTCTTCGGATGGTCAAAAAGGGTTTATTGAATGGCGTTTAATGACTTTAAGGTCAAAATTAAAACCACATGAAAAGAAATATACGAAATCAGCGGAAAAAAAAACTTCTAAAGGTCCGCCTAAACCTCTAAATTCTGATTTAGAAAATTTTAACCGAGCAGATATGGATCAAAAAGTATAATCATTTAATATTTTTTGCCATTTGAAATTATTGATATACTGTAAATTATAATTGCTCTTATTTTTATAGGTATCTACTTTAAAATTAAAAAATCCAAATGATACGAATAAGCCTCTTATTGTTTCATTGATGGATGAAACCAGAGAATTTAGACGTTACTGGATTAACACAAAACATCCAACGATTACAGAAATCTTCGAAGAGTATCCACGTCTGCTTGATTACAATGGGGAGCTGGTATGACTTACTAATTATTATTATGTTAGTTATTCTATGTTCTTAAACTTATAATTATATTTGTTTTAGATTGATCGGGAATTCCAAGCAATGTATCCAAAAGTTGCTGATAATTTCATTTCTTTATTTCCAACATCATACATGGAAAAAATTTTATATTATGTTGAAAAAAATCGGACTGATTTATTTTCAAAATCATCTTTTATCAAAGATAGTAAGTAATTTTCCATTTAAAAATAATTGATTGTTCATTGATATTAAATTAATGTCAATGTTGTTTGTTTTTATGAGATTATTGTACATGTTTCCATGATATTTAAATATCTCTATCAAATTTATATTATTTGAAGTTTCCCAGGCTCAATTGAAATAATTGCTTCTATCGAATCTTCTAAATTTTTTAAAAAATTATTTTTTTCTCAATTTTACTAACAATAAATGAAAATTTTCATAATATTTAGTGTTTAATTTTGAATGTTTTCGTTACGTAAGGGAATTTACGGGCATTATTAGTTCTTGTTGAACTACTGCCACTATCTAATGCTGCCATGTCGAAAATAAATAAAGCTGATCGTAAAAAAAAGGCAGAACAGCAGGAAAAAATTGACTCAAAAGGAAAAGAGAATCAAAAAGGAAAAAAAAGAGTAAGCGTCAATAATTTTTTAATTTATGATGAAATTCATTTAATTTGAATTTATGAATAAATTTTATATTTCGATATTACGTTATAATTAGAAATTGGATGAAATGGAAGATGAATCCCTTGTAAAAAAAAATGTTTTCCCTAATGAATTTTTATTAAGGATTGTGCCTGTAAGTAATTTGCTAATAGTAAAATTAAATCATTTTGGAAATAATATTTAATAACTTCTTTTTCTTTTTTAGGATGGAACAAGTATTAAAGATTTTGCGAGATCCGTAGCAACTAAAAAAAAGTCTAATGTACAACCATATCTGATAACTCAGTCAGGTCAGTCGGTAGATAAGACATTCGTGCAAGGAGATGGATGGTTTATCAATGTTCATCCCGAAAGTCAACCCATCACTACTTTTGATCTCTTATACAAAACGTACTATGTACTTAACGTAGAGTACCCGGAAACTTTGAAAAATTTTTATAATTTTATTGATTACTTCATCTTTCACATGAATGTCGAGTCAATAAGTATGGTATGTTCTTTGTATACTAGTCTTTCGAATTTTAATATTGATAGTCGTAAGAAAGGTACAGACGATGCTTTCGAAGATGATTTGGACTAAAATATATCGTTTTAAAAATTAATGATAATATATGAGAGTTCTACTGAGTAAGAAATAGTTCTACTTAACTAAAAAATATTACGTAATTCAAAAAAAAATATATAATGTGTAAACATTATATATATATATATATATATATATATATATATATATATATATATATATATATATATATATATATATATATATATATATATATATATATATATATGTTACTTAAAATTTAGAATATATATAAATTTAGAATATATGTTACTTAAAACGAGGAATATTATTTTATGTTTTTTATTTCGTTGCTATTAAATTGTTTTGTGAGTTGTACTGAAATTTTGCCTGAAAAATATTAATTTAAAAAAATATATATATTGTACAAACATATATATATTTTTTAAAATTCTATGAGCATTATTATTTAATATTTACTATTAAGTTATTAATATAATATTTATGTGTGTTTTACAGAAATTCAACTAAAAAAAATATTAGTTAAAAAAAATATATATAATGTATAAACATATATATATTATTTAAAATTTTATGAGCAATATTATTTTATATGTTCTATTTAATTATGATATGTATATGTGTGTTCTTCTGAAAGTTTGATTAAAAATTAGTTACTACAATTAATAAATGTATTTTTGGAAAGAACTGTTGTAATTTACTTTTGTTTGTAAGCATATTATAAGTCTTCAACGAACAAGTTATTAATTAACTGGTTAATTAATAATGAATTAATATTATTCGTTTTTTACTCTAACAAATGGCTTTTCACTTATACTTCCAGGGAAAGTCGCTGATCGAACGAGTGGCATAATACCGATTATATTTCGCTGTTCAATTAGTATTTTACCCCACAAATGTATCAGTGAATTTCACTGATACATTAGAACTATTTACTACTGTTAAGTACAGTGAATTTCACTGTTTTCATAAGTGCATCATTGCACTGGGTAAATGAGTGAATATGCACTAATTCCAAGTGGTCGACTTTTAGCTGTGACAAATAGTGAATATACACTGTGAATCAGTGATAATTCACTATTTCAGGTTTAGAGAGTATCGATAAATATACGGTGTTACATATATTCTTCATATATTGCACATGATATACAGCACATATAGTTTCATGTGCTGGTGATATAGCAGATGATGCATGGATTACCATACATCAACGATCATATACCATTCATGCAACCGTACATTCGTCATTCATTTGCAATACATCGTACGATATATTTTTAATAATCTGTAGTATTTCTATGCAGGAATGCGCGAAGAATATTTTTATTAAAGGTCATGTTCGTGGAATTTGGCCGCTGGCTATTTCTATTAAAGGTCATGTTTAGCAGCTGGTTACTTCCCCCATGGCTGCATACGCGATGGGCTCCTAGATAAGAAGTTATTTGCCGGCGTTTACAGGCAGTTTTTCGGGACAACCGAAAATAATGTTTTTCTCTCAGAACCTTTTGGTAACGAGTAGTCGCAACTAAGACGATAAGCTTTTTCAAATCTCGCTCGAGTAATATTCTTATCTGTATTTTTCTTTCGTCTTATGTAAGAACGAAAAAATGATTTTAAAGGACAAGCTCATTTATTCCGGTTTTAATGTTTATCGGGGACCGCGTAGTAACAGCGGAGGACAATAGATTCCCTGCGACATACGTTTTTTAGGGCCCTCCCACAATAGTTATGGCGTCGCTACTATTAACACAGTAGTTACGCCTTCCTCTAGACTACACTGAAGAGGAACCTGAGGGGGCCCGGGGTGGGCAGTTCTTAAGAGTACAATGATACAGTAGTTCGTAGTCCTTTCATTAATTAGGGGTTTTTAATTAATTAATCGTTCATGGTTGTGTTACGCGTGGCCGTAACAGTTCCCATAGTGTTATAGGAATCATTCCCCGACTATTATAGGAATGGTTCCCATAATGATAGAAATCACTTACAACAATAGTGAGAACTATTTCCACACAGAAAAAAAAATTTCTTGCACTAAGAAAAATTTAAGGAAAAAAAAAAATTATTTTGGAGCGAGATAAAATCTTCTTGGCTCAAGAAACTTTGACTTCATTCAAAAAATTTTCAATCTTCCTTAATATTTTCTCAAGCCAAGAAAATTTACACTCCAATCAAGAATTTTTTTTTTCAGTGCATGGTATGCAGGAAACGTTCCTATAAATTTATTTCCGTATGAATATAAACCCACAATTCGATATTAGAGCAAAATTCGATATTACAGACCTTTTACTGTATTATAAGTGTTTTGTGGTAATTTATTCCGTTCATTTTTCTTTGTCGTAGCGATGTTTGTTAACTCTTCTTCCCCAATAATTTTTTTTAAGAGAGATCTAGTCATCTCGTTGGGGTCACGTCTCATTTTTTTTGACGTCAGATGTTCTAAAAATGTTGTACCGACAAAAATTTTGCTCCCTGGCATAACTTCTTTCTAATTATTTTAAAAAATGTTATCGATAATAATTAGTATAATTACAAGTGTTACAAATCATTTTTAAATTAGAAAGAGGTATTAGTTCTTATAGAACGAAATTTATTGACGAGTAAGTTCGAACACAATATTGATTTGCTTAGTTTTTTAACTTCCCGCTGAAAAAAAATGAAAATTTTCTAATAAAGAGAAGTTATTGATCTCGGTCTGATTTTCAAAAGTCGAGTTTTTATCAGATTTCCACGTTTTGAGGTCCTAGGAAAACATTCTGAGTATTCCCGCCGAGATGTCCGGCCATGTGTGTGTATAAATAAATTTTTGTCGTTCCGTTTATCAAAAATCAATCAACCGATTGAATTCTACGACACGTCATTCAAAAGAGTTTATCCAAACTTAGATCTGATTAGATTTGAGAATTAATCCATCGAGCCATTCCGAAGAAATTTAAAATAAAAAACCAAAAAAAAAAAAATTTTAATTTCCATGTTTTTTAAAAATAACTTTAAAGCGTACGAAAAAATCATAATAAAGCCATGTATACAATTTCTATGCTTAAAAAACTATGTCGAATGCTTTTTTGAAAAAGAAAATCGAACCACGCATTCAAAAGTTACAGTCGTTTAATAAATATATTTTGAGCTCGAAGAGCTCAAAATGTGAAAAACGGTGCTTTGAGCTTGAAAAGCTCAAATATTAACCAAAAACAGATTTTATGGTGCTTCAAATTCAAACTTAGCGGGAAGTTCTAGGGTTGGCCTGCACGGCCAACCAATTTCGAAAGTTTTTTGTAATGTCTGATCGCACCCACATTTACTACTTAATGATCAAATTTTGGTTTACCAGTTATGGCTCAAGAGTTACTCAATATCGACTAAGTGCTAATATGTGAGTTTCGGAATAAATTCCTCTCAGCTCGAATTCTATACTTTCAGCTCAATCCATACAGAAAAATGAAAAGAAATTAACAAATTTCACCTTATATTGTCGGCGACAGACTTTTGGATCGACGTTCATTTCAGTCATCACTTTCGTTGGATCTTGTTGTTGTTGAGCGTAGAGACTTTTTACGTGACGAAGGTAACACTCCAAAAAATTTTTATATTCAGCTGATACTATAAAATGAAACTTCATTAATAATATAACGTATTAATCAAATTTCACTAAAATATAAAGTATACACTAATAAAAAAAATAATTTGACTGAAGAGCCAAAATCTTGAATCGAAAATACCATTTTGAAGAAAATGATTTTCTTGAGTCAAGAGAATAAATTCTTAAGTCAAAAAATTATTCTTGATTTCAGTAAATTTTTCTTGTCTCATGAATTTATTTTCTTGACTCGAGAAAATCATTTTCTTCAAAATGGTATTCTTGGTACAAGATTTTGGCTCTTGAGTCAAGTTAACTTTTTTATCAGTGTAAGTACCCCAATTTTTATTTAGATTCATTTAGATTTTCTAAACTCATTCTGTATACGAGTCATGTTATTTCGTATTTACGTATGGAACATTACATTCCTCGATAGGAATCGACCATTTTTGACCCCAACCTCATCCGATTTCACTGAAAATTTTTTTTTGTTTTCTAGCTGACGAAAGAATGATTTCATCTAACTAAAAAATAGTTCTAAATTGAAAAAAAAGCTTTTTTTTATTTTCAACAAAACATTTATAATTTTTTCAAAAATTAAGTTATCTTATAAAAATAACAATAGTTTAAAAAATTAGGAAAACGGTTGACCCTGAAGGCCATCCCTGCAACTTCCCGCTAATTCCATACCTAGGCGCTTGAATTTGCACTTATGACGTTTATGAGCTCTTCGAACTCAAAAATACTATTTATGTGTTATTTTGAGCTCTCTTAACTCAAAGAGATAGCTTTCCTATGTTTTTGAGCCCTTCGAGCTCAAAAATATTATCAAAGTTCGATGAAACATGATTTTTAAAATTTTCAAACTGCTATAACTTTTGAATGAATCAACTGATTTTCACGCGGTTGGCAGCGATCGATGTAATTATTTGAGCTCTATAAATAATTTAGAACAAAAAATTGATCTGATGAAATATTTCGGAGTTATAACGAAAAAACACTTTTTTCGATTTTTTTCGACAACGATATCTCACTGAATAATTACTGAAAGAGCGGAAAAGCGGGGATCAGGTTTAGGTCTGGATATCTCAATTAAAACGCGTAAATTATTATCAAAAATAACACTAGGAATTTATTTACATTAAATACACTCAATATTTAATATGTTTAATAGCGGATTGTTAAGAAAAAAGCGGATTTATAAATTACAGCGTGGTTTGCAAAAGCGAAGCCGGTTGACACGTGGTTGAACACTTTGCCGGCACTGAAAAAGCGGTGAAAATAATGCACAAATAACACAACTTATCTGAAACAAACTAAAGCGAATTATTAACAATTAATTTAAGCAAATTAAATTATTAAATAAGCGAAATGCGGTTTATTAACGAAAAGCGAAAGTAAAAAGAAAACTAAAGGCGACTTGATGCAGCGAAAGCGTAGAAGCGAAAGATAATAATAATAGTTCGTCTTCTTCCTCGTTGAGTTGGGGAAGAAGGCTATTGCGCATGTCTAGTGGGAGCGATCAGCCAATAAAGCGGTCGATTCATGACGTGATCGAGAGGCTGATTTTCTATTGGCGGTTCGATTTTTGCGGGAAGTAGCGGTGGACAGGTGCGTCTCTTGAATTTGGGAGTCCCCCAGGAGCGAGTTAATCGCTACTGGGCCTTGTTCACCGAACACTCACGAACGCATCAACCAATTCTGATGGGACTCAGTTCAACGAAGATTGTCCCTACCACTATCTACATAGAAGTTATTACCATCTGTACATTTTTTCACTATAAATGGAACTAGGTTCCATCCGACATGGAAACCAGTTAAATGTTGTTTTTCCGTGAAGTTGCAGGGATGGCCTTTAGGGTCAATCATTTTCCAGATTTTTTAATGTAGTTTTCGAAAAAAAAAAAAAAAAAGTATCACAAATTTACTCAAGACTTTTTTTTTTACTTTGTCAAAAAAAATTGAAATTTGTTTCATGATTGGCACATTTTTATCTTATTTTTTTCTATTTTCTATCAATTTTAAGGTACTCTTAACTTCTTAAAAATAAGCCAAAATTAAAAACAAATTTCTTGGTATGTAAGAAAATAAAATAGAAAACGAGAAAAAACCACTGAAAAATTAATTTAATTTAGAGAAAAGTTAAAATTTTGTATAAAAAAAAATAATAAACATTTTTAGTCATCAATATATTTTCGTTTTTTTCTAAAAATATAGAAATATTCTTTAAACGTGGGTTTGTATATTGTTAGCTTCATTATCTTTTTAAAATTTCTTTTGAAAGCAATAATTAAAAAAAATAGAATATTTCGCTAAGTCAACTTTCGGCATAATTATAGATATTTAAAAAAGGAAACGTTTATTTTTTTTTTTTAATTCTTGACTTTCTTTTCAATTGGGTAAAAAAATTCGAAAAAATTTTGAGAAATGTTTTTAGTAACTTAAAAAACAAGAAAAAATTTTCAGCAAAAATGGGACAGCGTTACACAGACGAAGATAATGAATTGCTATGAAATCTACTGCAAAATGGACTAAGAACTATCATTTTTCTGATTTACAAATCCTAAATTTTGTCTACACACTTAGAAAAAAATAATAGATAATAATGTAGCTACCAACTGGCCAGGTACTATTTTGCGTTGATATATTTGGGATGATATCAGTCAAACTTTCGGTCGAACAAGATGGAAGGGACTCGGAATCGGTGTTTGAATCCAAATTGTCAATTTTTTTAAACAGATTTCTGGGTGCACTTTGAGTATTCTATATTTCATATTTTATATATTACATTAATTATTCGTAATACATATATAAAAATTTGGTACATTCAAATTTGCGATAGGAACTTAAGGTTATGATGTATCCATAACGAGATCAAGTATCCATTTTCTCAATGTAAGTTAGCAGGCAAATATCTAGAAGCTTACGTTATACAATTAGAAATGTATCATATCCTCAAACGTAAGTTTGATAAATTCAAGACAACCAGATTAGTTGCTCTGTATGTAACGTATCAGATTTAATATTTTTTAATAGCGTTTGCGGAAGAATGACTTGAGAAAAAAAATTAGGAATTTCAATGTATCATCTCTGATATAAGTGACGTTAGTGAAATAAACACTAATCGCGACTAACCATAAGTTGACGATAAACTTATTTGTATGAACTGATGGAAGTGAATCAACATTTTTTTATAGACTTTCATAATATCAAGCATGTTTTAAAATTAATAGAATTTTCAAATATACCGTAGTATTCAGAGATACTGTATAAAAGAGTGGAGAATAGAAGACAAAGAGTATCAAGAGAAAAAATTTTCAAGAATTTGTGCATCAAAATCTAACTAAAAATTGTTTGTGAAGAAAATAAAAGTATACATCAAACCCATCAATCATCGCTTGAAAGTCAAGCTTTTGCAATTTCAATTAAGAATAAATCATACTTAAATACATGAAAGACTACATGAAAAAAATAATCATTTTTTCTCCATGTACGAAGTTTTATACCTTTTTACTAGCTTTTTCAATACCATTATCTTCAACTTTATCAGTTTTATCATCGTCACATGAGTCATCATCCTCGGAATCAATAAGTTGCATATAAACTCTCTTAAAAATAAATAGATAAATTTGTTATAAATAAAAATAAATAAAATTATGTTACGATGTAATAAAACATAAAATTAGATAGCTGTACTTCAATACCTTTCTCTTCCCTTTACTAGTTTTTGCAAAATTATTATCCTCATTATTGCTCAACTCCAATATTTTATCGTTTTCATGTTCACCAGATTCCTTATGACAATTCAGAATAATTGCACAAAATGAATGTCAATAAATTATTGACTGAATATATTTTGAATAAAATATGGCCATACACTGAAAAAAAAGTTTTCTGCTCCGCACGATACTAGATCGCTACTTTCACGATCTACACTTTACTATCTAGAGGAGAGTGAGGTTAGGAAAACTGTATACTAACGGTAGCAATACGTTTCGTGAATGGCACCGAATAGATCGTGACGATCACGATTCAGATTTTTCTACTCGTAGTCTCTACACAGAAAAAAAGATTTCTTGACTGGAGAATAAAATTCTTGGCTCAAGTAAATTTTCGGGTGTCCGAAAGAAGACCGAAGTTGTCTTGGCCGAAGTAAAAATTTTTCTTGAAATTCTATTCTTGGTGGAAGTAATTTTTCTTAATTCAAATTAACATAAATACTTGATACAATAAATTTTTATATTTGATCAAGATTTTTAGATACTTTAGGGAAGCAGCGCCACCTACTTCAGCTGAGAAAAAAATTTTCTCACCTTGAGAAAATTTTTCTCTTGAATATTTGATACCTATTTTATATTATTTTAGCGTACAATTATACATATTGAATGAAAAAAAATGATTCAATGTTATTTGATCTTCCCATTTGACATGTTCGTCAATATAAATATTAATGAAAATTTACGTGACTTAAATAAATTGTCTTGGATCAAGATACGTATTTCTTGAAGCAAGGGAATTAATTTTGTTAGAATAAGTGAAATTTCTTAGGTCAAAAAAAAATTTTTTTTTCCCCTAAGAAAATAATTAGGAAGAAAAATATTTTCTTGGTTCAAGTGAACCTTTCTTTCTGTGTACGGATCGTACCGGTAACGATTCACTTTTACGATACAGTAGATAGTGCCGAGCAAAAAACTTTTTTTCAGTGTATAAAAAGTAAAATTTTTAGAGCAATGATTTTTCTTTTCAAGGATCTTTAAATCTTGTTGACTAGTGAATGCTATAAGCCCGTTATCTACTTTTATTGTAAATAGAAGTAAGTACTTTTATTTAAAAAAAAAAAAAAAAAAATCAAATGCTGCAAATCAGACATAAATTAGTTCATTTGTTCAACAGATATCACAGATAAAAATGAAAAAGCAAGTTTTTTAAAATAGCTGTTAAAATTTCGAACTGATAGAGCTCAAGGAAGTATTGAAGACTCTATTCTGTTGACTGTAGCTCGAAACGATTATATTGTAAAAAACTGGGGTAAGTCCAAACGATGTAGGTGTTAAAATTTTCGGTGTCGAAATTTAACATCGAAAACGATGTTAAAATATTTTTTTAATGAATCCAGATTTTGCAGAAAAGTTCTAAAAAAATTTCAATTTAAAAAAAAAAAATCTAATGAAAAAAAAATTTCTTTGTCAGTAAAAAAAAAATAAATTTTTTGTAAATCTCACTCAGTATATAAATCATTTGAGAATTTTTTTTGAGTAAAATGAATAGTAAAAGTAATTTTAACTAATTTTAATCGGCATTAGTGGTATACGAGGGTGGATCGCAAAGGTTCTGGTGTTAGATAAGTCATACAATTCATATGTTCTTTTATCATTTTTTATATAAAATAATTTGAAAAATTTTCTTAACAACTTTGTAAAATTATCCCGTAATGAACAGTAAAAAGTTAGCACCGTCACTGTCCAGCATTGTTAACAATATCTCAGAAACTACTCAATTAACAAAATTCTAATTAAAACAACTAATTAGCAATAATATAGCATTAAATTAAAAACTACAAATAAATTTTGTTGCTCAAATAATGACCGAAATACTGATTGTCAATGCTGAACAGACGTCTGAAATTAATTTATAAATGAAACTAGCAAAATAAAAAGTTTTATTAATTACTTCATTCTTCTTTGAACCAACCAATGTGATATGCTGTTGAATAGTCTTCTCTTCGATTTTCCGTGGTAAGGTTTTTATTTCATTACTGGGTTTCTCGACGGGAACAGGCATTATTTGAAAAATTGATTTTGACTCAACAACAGCTAAATCTGCTTTATTTTTTGATTCAGTTCTTTTACTTTTTTTTAAATACTTCCTTTTCGGTTTCTCAATAATTGTCCCAGTATGATCAACATCAATTTTTTCCAGAACATTTTTAAATTCTACAATGATAGGCTTACTATAATATAATCGGTAATTAAAGCAGTAATTTATACAAAATATGCACCGATAATGACATACAAATTATAATGTAGAAAAAAATCAAAACTATTGTATGACAATTATAAGAAAATAATTAACGTTGTAAAAAATGTTCAAATTATAATATTGTACATTAGATTAAGTTAAAAACTAGCACTGAAATCGAAAAAACCGCTGATTTTCGAAGTTTTCTCAATTTTATCAAAATAATTTAAAATTTATTAGAATTAGAAAATTTTATACTCTACAATTATAAATTAATAAAATTTTTATTAAGGAACTTACTGCTCTGTTTTATAATTTTAATGGGAAAGTAATTTTTTCCTCGTCGTGCGACTGGTCCGCGCTCGTCATCATTTTTAATGTCTTTAGTTTCGATGACTGAAGAATTTTTTTTTGAATTCCAAAAAACCAACGAAAACATTTTTAAATTGAATATCCAATGTAAAATAAATATTTATATTTTTCTTTTAATGATTTTATTTATATTAATCCGTGCAAACAGCGTAAATGAATTGGTTAAGAAATAACTGAATATTATAGAGTGATATTAGTCACATAGCGAAATAAGTATTTATTTGTTGATTATTTATTTATTGATTTGTTTGTTATTTACTCATTGATTCATTTGTTTTAATTAATTTATAATGCTTTAAAAAAATAACGGTTGCCATAGAAATTATTGATAAACAAATTTATAATAAAATCTAGAAATATTGATTTTTTTTTATTTGATAAATTATATCAAATTAAAATGAGAGAATTCAAATCTTATTCACGTTCATCTCAATACCGGATTTTGAAAAATTGTGAGCAGGAAGATGATAGCTCTTCTGATGAAGAAATTAATGGCACAAATAAAAAAAATGAAAAACAACAAATAAAAATTCATTCTTCAGGTACAATTATGGATATGGCTTTTTAATTTTTTTAACGTGATGATATTCAATCGAAATCTAACATTTTATCGCTACCAGTCCAAAAATTTAGAAATTTGATTCTTCAATTCTGAATAGAAAATTGTTTGCTTTTAAGTTTTATCAACGATAATTTTTTTTATATCTTTATTTAATATATTTAAGAATTTTTGCGATTTTGGAGGTAAAATCTTGCGCGTAGTTTGAAAAGAAGACCGAAAAAAAAACTAAAACAGGCATTTTATAGCGTTTTTAATTTGAAGAGAAATTTATTTTAATAAAGATTCGTAATTTTTTACTGAGGCGATGAATATTTCATACAAACTTAATAAAATTTTCTCGAGGCTTATACTAATCATTTAAAAAAAAGAAAACAAATACTAATTAGCCTTGAAAAGAATTCATTTTGTACCAATTTAAAAAATATTAAAAATATTTTTATTCATTCTAAATAATGAAAAAAAGGATTCCGCGAATGTTTAATCATAAAAAATAATTTTATTTTATTTTTCAAGAAATAAAATAATTGGAATAACACGATATTAATAAATAATTTCAACTTAGGTCGAACGGCAAGATCACTTGATGGAAGAAATGATAATCCGTGTGACATAAATAATGCGAGTAATGTAAATATGACCGATGAAAATCTCAGTGAAGACGATGTCAATAATATTTGTAAGTGGTCCATTAAAATCTGTCCAAATACTTTACTTACGTAATACCTAGAGCTCGAATAGAACAAAATAATTTAGCTTTAAAAAATTGATTTTTTACATCGTATACCCACAGGTCTTACTCTGATGTAGGCTTACAAGTAATGGTCGGTACCCTAATAGTATATTACAACCCAAGGAAACAATAAAAAAACATTTTTCGAAGTCCGTAGACCTTTTTTTAAATGAGAAAAAAATTTTGAAAATTTTTTTTTGTAGTTTTCTTAGGATTACTCCAGACCCAAACATGATAAAAAATTTTCATGGTCATATCTGAAAACTAGACATTTGAAGCTACAATTTGCTTTTTTTTTCGCTGTACGATCATTTTCTTCAGAGTTACATTTCGTTGAAAATCACCTAAAAATTTAGAATTTTTTTTATATCCTTTAATTTTTGTAACTAGTGTATTTTTTATAGTAAAGTATATTTTCGTCACAATACAATTTTTAAATTTTATAAATATATGAAATTTCACTTTCGATATATTTTAGATGATAACAATGACCTAGCGGCAAATGAAGCAAATAATATTAGAGATGATTATGATGACGAAAATGCAGCATTGAATGAAGCGGATTCAGATGACGTCTCGGTAAGCAGTCAAGATTCTGACCGCAGTTTCTTTACTGTGACGAGTAGTTCAAGTGAGGACGACACGGATTCTGATTCAGATATTGATAATGAAATGCCTGATCACAACTACATCCACGAAAATTTGCATTCACCACTGTATGATCATGCACCCTCATCTCTGGGTGAAAGTATTTTGTCAATATTATTATTAATAATCCGTCATAAAATTAGTTTGACGGTTTTGAAAGATATTTTGAAAATCATTCAGCTCCATTGCCCGTTACAAAATTTGTGCATAAAATCCCTATACAAATTTAAAAAAATATTTACTGGCTTAGATCTCCCATTCAAACGCCATCACTTTTGTTCTGATTGTGTAAAACTGCTAGCCTCTTCAAAAGATAAATGTCAAAATTGTCCAGATTCTGATGTGTCATATTTTATCGAAATACTACTAATCAGTCAATTAATCAAACTTTTCCATCGAGACGGTTTTTATGAATTACTGAACGCGAGATTCACTCGTTGAAAATGGTTCCCTGACAATTATGAAGATATTTGGGATGGAAAAGTTTATAAATCTTTGAGTGAAAATAATGGATTTTTATCGTTCCAAAACCATATTTCATTCATTTGGAATACCGATGGAATATCTTTGTATAAGTCTTCAAAGTTTAATATATGGCCATTTTTTTTAACAATAAACGAATTGCCTTTTCCTCTTCGAACACAGTTGAAAAATCTTCTCGTTGCCGGTTTTTGGTTTGGTTCAAAAAAACCAGATGCAAATCTTTTTATGAATTCATTTCGAAATCATCTTGAACGAATTTATAATGGGATTTTTGTTAATATTCCTGGGCATCAAAATCCTATTAAAGTTCGTGGCATGATTATCTGTGGGACATGCGATTTACCAGCGAAAGCTGGTTTTCTTAATATGAAAGGTCATAGGGGAATTTATGGCTGCTGTAAATGTAAAATCAAGAGCGAAAAGTTGGGTAATTTTAGGATTTTTCCTTACTCTATTGAATCACCTTTAAGATCATCATCCGAAACAACTCAACAAGGAGAACAAGTTTTTCTTTCTGGTAAACCAATTGAAGGAGTGAAAGGACCCACTACTCTATCAAAAATTGCTTACAATTTCGTTGAAAATACAGTAGTAGATTCCATGCATTGTGTTTACTTGGGAATTACTAAGAAGCTGATGAGTTTATGGTTTGATTCTAAATTTCATAACCACATTTTCTCCCTGAGAGATTTTATAAAATCTGTTGATGAAAAAATTAAAAATATCAAACCTCCAAGTTTTTCAGTTCGGCTTCCTAGATCAGTTAGTGACTATAAGTATTGGAAAGCATCAGAACTGCAGTGCTGGCTATTGTACTACTCTACAGCAATTTTTCATCCAATAATGTCAAAAGCTTATTACGACCATCACATGCTGCTAGTATTAGGAATAACATTGTTGAACCAACCAACTATTTTTGAAGGTATGATTCAATTAGCAATCGATGCACTGAACGAATATGTAAGAACTTTTGAAGCCCTTTATGGTCGGGAACATTTAACCTGCAATTTACATCAGCTACTACACCTACCGTATGATGTGATGAATTTTGGGCCTTTATTTATTACATCATGTTTTCCCTATGAACATCTCAACGGTATCCTGAAAAGATTAATTCATGGGACTCGGTACGCTCAGCTACAAATTTGTAAGGTAATTTCCATTTTTTCCAGCATGGCCGATTTTAAAGATTTGTACTTGCGCTCAGACACTGAACTATCTACTTTTTGTAGTGAATTAGAAAAAAATGTTTTACACAGGAGAAAACTAACACCTATTACCCAAAACGATTATTGGTAAAATTTTTATAGAAAAGGAATTAACTCCAAATTTAAAAAGTGTATTTCATAGCATTGGTATTAGAACTTTTAAAAAATGCTACAAGTTTCACCGTCTGTTTAAAAATGGTATAGAGTACGATTCCGAAAATTATTCTAGAAAGAGGAAGACGATTTCATATACTGTGATTTATAAATTGAATAATTTAGTTAAGATTGGAATAATAAATACATTTATTAAATTATGTGCGTGTAAGTGTAATGATGTATGCGAAAATTGTGAAAAAAACTCTACTTATTATGCCATCATAAATAAATGTGAAGTGAAGAATACTACCTATTATCACGAATGAACATTTGATTATCGGATATATTTGTACAAAATCGAATGAATCCATGATAGCTGTTGAAATTTCTAAATTATGCGTAGTGTGTTATTTTATTAGAAACGATACAGAAAATGCTACTTTTTTTGCAGTAGAACCTGCGAATACTGCAGAATTTTTTTAATAATGCTTTTCGAAAGTAGAATTTTTTCCAATTATGTTGCGTAACAGTAATGTAAGCTGAAAACTTGGTTCCTTTTTTAAGCAAGATTTATTTAAAAGTCACTATTACTTCAATCAGAAAAATATCTCTTATTACTATTGTTGATGTTATTATGACTACTACTATAATTATTGTGATGATAGTTTATAATTAGTAGATTGAATATTAATAATTGTAAAATTGTGTACTTCTTTACGATTAATGCTCATGAAGCAACTGTGGCTCCAATGTTAAATAAATATATTTGTTCATCTTATATACGGACTTATAGTTATTTTATTAATACTACGGACTTATAGTTATTTTATTGTATTTTGCAGTTCTACCTCAAATCACCCGGCATACTTCTTTTGGAAGATTCCAGGAATTTTAGCGGCACTTATGTTATTTTTTGTACTTCGCAGTTTTACTTGAAAATAGCCGAGAAACCTACTCTGGAAGATTCCAGGAATTTTAACGGCCTTATTGTTATTTATTATATTTCGCAGTTTGAACTCAAAGCACCCGAGATAATTCTTTCGGAAGATTTCAGGAATTCTAACAGCAGTCTTGTAAATTTGTTGTATTTCGCAGTTTTACCTAAAAGCGCCCGAGAAACTTACTCTGGGAGAATCCAGGAATTTTAGCGGCACTTATGTTTTTTTTTCTATTCCGCAGTTTTATTTGAATACACCCGAGAAAACTACTCCGGAAGATTTCCGGAATTTTCGCGGCATTTACGCTATTTTTTGTACTCCGCAATTTTGCTTAAAAATACCCGAGATCCTACTCCGGAAGATTCCAGGACCTTTAACGGCCTTATTGTTATTTTTTGCATTCCGCAGTTTTACTTGAAAATAGCCGAGAAACCTACTCTGGAAGATTCCAGGAATTTCAACGGCCTTATTGTTATTTATTATATTTCGCAGTTTGAACTCAAAGCACCTGAGATAATTCTTTCGAAAGATTTCAAGAATTCTAGCGGCAGTCTTGTAAATTTGTTGTATTTCACAGCTTTCCCTCAAAGCACCTGAGATACTTCTTTCGGAAGATATCAGGAATTTTAGCGGCACTTACGTTATTTTTTGCATTTCGCAGTTTTACTTGAAAATACCCCGAAACGTACTCCGAAAGATCCCAGGAATTTTAGCGGCAGTTTTGTAAATTTTTTGTATTTCACAGCTTTACCTCAAAGCACCTAACAAACTTCTTCCGGAAGACTTCAGGAATTTTAGCGGCACTTACGCTATTTTTTTCACTCCGCAATTTTACTTAAAAATACCCGAGATCCTACTCCGGAACATTCCAGGAATTTTGGCAGCAGTTTTGTAAATTTTTTGTGTTTCACAGCTTTACCTCAAAGCACCTAACAAACTTCTTCCGGAAGATTTCAGGAATTTTAGCGGCACTTACGCTATTTTTTGCATTCCGCAGTTTTACTTGAAAACACCCGAAAAACCTACTCTGAAAGATTCCAAGAATTTTAGTGGCAGTATTGTAAATTTTTTGTACTTCGCAGTTTTACCTCAAAACACCTGATAAACCTACTCCAGAAGTTTCCAGAAATTTGAGCAGCCTTATTGTTATTTTTTGTGTTCCGCAGTTTGACCTGAAATCACCTGAGATATTCCTTCCGGAAGGTTTTAGGAGTTTTAGCCGTAGTCTTAAGAATCTTTCATATCATAAAAATAAGCAGAATCCCTTCATTTTGGTCCAAAATAGATGCCAACATTTTTTTTTTAATTTTATGGTCCATTACATGCTCTTCATCAAATTAAAATATTCCGCAAACCTTCCGCTCAAAGTTCCGCTCAGTCTCATGAGCGGAAGGTTCAAAATGCGGGATTCCTCAGGGCGAAATTTTTTTTACACGGGATATTTGACATTTTACGTACTGTTCAATTTATTGTACAAACAATTTGTAAAATTTTTCTTTTGGTACGAGTAGTTTTTGAAGAATGAAAAACTGCTAGAAGCTTTGAATTTTATCAAGGCGACTATCAAATTGAAAAGATTGAATAGCAAACTACGCGTATTGAAACTCTTTCGGTAAGGCTGAAATTTCCAATTTTTCCTAGAGATGGCGCTACATGATTGGAGGTGGACCTGTTTTTGCCGACAGAATCTTAAGCCTCGGCTCTTAATCCGTAAAATTTTATTTAATTTGATTAACCTCACTTTTATAGTAAACAACTTGTAATTTATGAAATAAATACAAAAGAAATTTTTTATGAAAATTAATTTTATACTAGAAAATTAATTTTATACTAGAAAATTAATTTTATTTTAGAAAATTAATTTTTTCATTTATTATTATTATTATTTAGCTAATTTACTTAAGGTTGCTTCAACAGCATGGTTATTCGCGACCACATTAATTACATATTGTCTATATACTTTTGTATAACTTTACATTTTTTGAGAATTTAATCAGTTTTATTTGTTCTTCCGGTTTGGTTAACAAGGTTTGCATTGAGGATGACAAGTTTAGTTCCTCTCTTTTGGCTTTATAGCCTTCGCAGTCGATGAGCAAGTGATTGATGGTGAGTCTGGCATCACATTGTGGGCATTTCGCAGGGTCGGTCTTGGTGATAGTGTGGATATTGGTCAAGTTCGTGTGACCGATGCGCAATCTGTTGATGGTGCATCGGTTATGTTTGCTTAAAGTACTGCAGATTTTGTCGTTCACATTATCTCGTACTAAGTGGAGTTTCGTTGTAATGCTCTTCCATTGATTGTTCCAGTACTCGTTTATTTTATCGTGTATGAGTTTCTTTGCTTCGCCGTGGGTTAGCTTGGCATCTGGGTGTACAGGTGTTTTGGCTGCGGATTTTGCTTCGGTGTCTGCGATCTCATTTCCTTCTATGCCCTGATGTGCTGGGATCCATGCAAAAGCCACTTGCGAGGATAATTTATGGGCTGCTTCTTGGATACTTTGTATAAGTGGGTTACTGTTGAAGCGGTTTGCGATCGCTCGTAGACAAGACAGGGAGTCACTGTATATTATGTTCTTGGTAGGATTCTCTACGGCGATAATTCGAAGGCTTCTGAGGATAGCGAAAGCTTCGCAGGTGAAGATGGAGTTGTAGTCTAGTAGCCTTGACGATTCAAGTAGTCCATCTTTATTGACATTAGCATAGCTCGTGGCTGTTTCTGTCATAGACCCATCCGTGTAAAGATTTTCGTAATTATCGTATTTGCTCTGGAGTTCCTGAAATAGCACCCGATAAGTTTGTTGGCTCGTGATGGATCTGTTATGTTCAACAAGTGAGAGGTCAACTGGCACATTTGGTTCCCAAGGCGGAATAGGAGAATTGTTTCGTAGAAATACCTCAGGAATTATCATCTTAATTTGTTCCAGGTATTTTTTAATGCGTTGTCGTATTGGTCTGGGTGTTCGTGGGTGGTTGTTGTAAGTTGGGGTTAGAACATCTTTAAATGTATTCCAGTGAGCCGGATTGCTGGGAGTGGTTGCAATAGTGACGGCGTATCTTAAACAAAGTTCTTTCCGTCTGATGTTTAGTGGTGGGACACCTGTTTCAGCTTCAAGGCCGCTCGTTGGGCTAGTTCGGAAGGCTCCTAGGCCTATACGAAGTGCGGTGTTTTGCAACGGATCGAGTGTGTTTAACATTGCTGTATTGGCAGAGTCATAGAGAATTGAACCGTAATCCAATTTGGGTCTTATGAGGCCTTTATAAATATTCAATAAAACACTGGTGTCAGCTCCCCACTTTCTTGATGCAAGAACCTTGAGGGTTCACATTCATTTGTGACACTCGCTTTTAAACTTCTTGATGTGTGGTATCCATGAGGCCTTTGTGTCAATAGTCATTCCTAGGATTTTTATCGTTTTGACTCTTTGGATAGCTTGGTGATTTAGAGTAAGTGTTATATTCTTATTGTTTACAGAGTGATTACGGCTGATTGTCATGAACACGGTTTTGTTAGCTAAAAATTTAAACCTACTTTCGTCAGCCCAGTTTTGGAGGTTGTCCAAGGTCTTTTGCGCATTTTTGATTGTGAGATCTATGTTGTTCCCATAGCATGCGTAGACAAGGTCATCTACAAACAGTTCCTTATGTAGTGGGTCCTGGATCACAGATGGGGCTTCGTTTATGGCGATCAAAAATAATATGACACTGAGTACCGATCCTGTTGGGAGATCGTTTTTTGTTGTTACTGTTTTAGACAAAATATTGCCAAGTCTGACTTTTATTTTCCTGTCTGTAACGAATTGTGTGATAAAAGCAATCATATTACCAAAAATACCATTTTCGTTGAGGGTTATCAAGACTCTATCTGTCCAGGTCATCTCGTATGCTTTTTCGATTTTCATTGAGATTAAAAGGAGGTGACCTTGAAGAGCCAGTGCATCACAAATGTTAGCCTCGAGGTTTACCAGGTGGTCCATTGTCGATCGCGAGCCGCGCGAGCCATATTGGTGTGGTGAGAGAATTTTATCTTGTTCTAAACGCCATCGGAGTCTTTTGGTGATCATTTTCTCCATTATCTTGCATAAGTTACAGGTAAGTGCGATTGGACTGTAGCTGGAAGGTTCGGCTTGGTCTTTGTTAGGTTTAAGTATAGGGCAGACAATTACTTCTTTCCACTGTTTAGAAAATGCTTGATTCATCCATATGTAATTGTATAGCTTAAGAAGGTAGTCTTTAGCGTTATCAGGTAAGTTTCGAATCATCATCATCGCATTAGGGATGTCGTCTGGGCCAGGACTAGTGTTTCCACAGTTTGAGAGGGTATTGCGTAGTTCGCTGGACGTGAACGGTCTGTTTATTGGATCAGCATGGTAGATTTCTACGACTGGTCTGGTTTCATAGGATTTACGATATCTTCTAAATTTTTCGGAGTAGTTGGAATCATCAGAATTTGATGCAAAGTTATCTGCAAGTACATCAGCGGTTTCTTGGGTGCTTGTGGTGATGTTGCCATCGGGACGTATGAGTCGAGGATTTATGTGTTGGACTTGATTTCCATTGAATCGCCTAATCTTATGCCATACTTCCGATAGAGAAGTAAATTGATTCAGTGTTGAGGTGTAATTATGCCAGTATTCACGCTTACTTTGCTTGATAGTTCTTCTTGCGATGGCTCTTTTCTGTTTATAGCAGACTAGATTTTCTTGATTGTGATATTTTTTATACTGACGAAAAGATTTTTTGGCTTCTTTGATGCTTACTTTACATTCAACATTCCACCAAGGCACTGAGTGTAGTGGTGTTGTGCTGCCATCTTTGGGGATGGACTTTTCCGCAGCGTTTGTGATGAGTGTTGTAAATTTTTCTAATATAAGATCGATTGGCATCTGTGTGGGCACTTCGAGTTGCGGAAGGTGTTTATATTTGCGAGAATGTGTTCGCTGTATGCTGTACAGTCAGCTTGGTTAAGGAGCCATTTTGAGTACCTGCTTTGGTGGTTGCAGTCATCTGAATGTCTGTTATCGTTAATAATTATCGGGTAGTGATCGCTATCATACCAGTCATTGATAACTTTCCAGTCTAAGAAGGGTGCTAGTTCACTTGATGAGAGGTAAAGGTCTATAGCAGATTGTTGTCCTGAGCTGATACTGAAGTGTGTGTGTGCTCCATTATTCAATAAGACAAGCTCTTCGGTATTATCTAGCCATTTCTCTATCAACACACCCCACGTGCCGTTGTAGCTGGATCCCCATATTGTGTTATGTCCGTTAAAATCACCGAGTATAATATAGGGAGTTGGTAGTTGGTTAGTGAGATGTTCAAGGTCGATAATATTTACTATTCTGCTGTTAGGAAGATAAACGTTGCACACAGTGAGCTGGTATGGTGTGGTAGTTTTAACTGCTACGGCTTCAAAGTTGGTATTGAGGCGAATCTGAGTAGCACTCAGACTTTCGCGGGTGTATATGGCAACAGCTCCACTGGCACGTAAGGAGTTAGTTCTGTTTTTGTAAGTTCACTGGTATCCTCCTAAGTTAACATGATTGTCAGATTTTAAATTGGTCTCTTGAAGACAAACATAGTCAAAAGTAAATTTTGTCATTAATCTTTGCAGGTGTTCCTTTTTTGCTGAGAGGCCATTGATGTTCCATTGGAGCACTCTCATACTGTTGGTGGTATATTGAGTGTCCCAGAAGTAACGGACGCCATTGTAGCATCTGATAAACAAAATAATTCTAAGACGAAAAGTCCTTAACCATTTTTTAATCAGCCACATAGATAATTAATTATTAATTAAAATAACGTCCTTTTATGCGTTAGAGAGAGAGAGAGAGCACTAGTGTCCAGTCAAGTGCGTTCCAAACGAAGACGCTTGCACGTGTGAATGTGTAAGTAAATGTGTTAGCTATAGAAGCTAGTTAGTCATACAGTTAGTTGTGTCTTTGTTTGGCACATACTGTACTGGATACTGGTGCTCTCTCTCTAACAAATAAAGAGACGTTATTTTAATTAATAATTAATTATCTATGTGGTTAATTAAAAAATGGCTAAGGACTTTTCGTCTCAGAATTATTTTTTTCATCAGATGTTACAATGGCGTCCGTTACTTTTGGGACACCCTGTATATTTGGTAGTATTAGTTGGGTTTGGTTACGTTGACGTCTATTTACATTGTTCCATCAGACTCATATTGTTCTGAGGAATCTGAGATGTCTGAGAGCACAGCATATTCGCATTTGTTAATAATTCGGGTGAACCGGTTCTTGTGGTTTCTGTGTTCAAGTAACGGGTACAATTTTCTCATCATCGTGGCAAGACATGTCGGATCTAATTAACTGCTTTTAATTCATTAACTGCTCGGTCAAGCCGTTCTTTCCGGTCTAACTTTCCTAGGAGATCACTAAGTTGTTTGTAGTTATACTGGTATTTCGTTGGGTTCTTTAACATTTCAGCTTCGATAGTTGGTAAGTGTGTTGGTTCCTTTGCAGGTAGCTGTTAGCCGATTTTCTTTTGTTTTTTAAAGGTGCGAGGATCAATTACTGAGGTTGGTTTTTGGAATGTGAAAGTGTTAGTTGTTTCTGCAGGTTTAACAGAACTGTCTGCAGATGAGATTGAGAGGGGACGTTTTGCGGGTAGGGTAGGAAATTCGGGAGGTGGCTTGTAATTTGCAGTTTTTTCGGTTGTGTTTTGAATTCTTACGGAGTTATTTTGAGTGTCTGAAGTCGGTATAAGCTTTGTCGTGTTGTCAAGGACATTGCTGATAATTTCGTTTGTTTTGCTTGGGCAGGATTTAGCTAGGTGGCCTTCTTGTTTACACAAAAAACATGTCCAGTATATTGTGTCATCGAAGTCAACATTCCAGAAACTTGGGATTTTGTTTACGTCTTCTGGTTTGATGTATACTTGGCGACGAAAACTCAAGACATGTTGGAGACCGGGTGCGTTCAATGCAGCACGATGCGTTGTCACTGTTGACATTGGTGTTATGGTAGATTCCCCAAGCTTTTTTGCAATGATGTCATTAGGGATTATCGGCTGAACGTTAAATATTATAAGTCTTTTGTTCCGACTGACTAATGGGTGGATTAAAATTCTTTGGTTGGCGATAATAATAGCTTGGTGGATGTCTATTAGTTGATCGGCTATTTCTTTAGATGATAAATACACACATACACAGTTGCTCGAGATTTGAGAGATGTGCCGGATGTTTTCTGGACCAATTTTGGTGGCGATTGCTAGGGTATAATCCTGTATCGGTGTTCCGTCAACTGTATCAAGAACGATAGCTTGTTCTTTAGTCAGTATGACTTCTTTCTGAATTGCCTGGGTGTAGTTCATAGTTGGCATGGCTCTGTTTTGAAGATTCCCTGTAGTCAGAAAACTTCTAAATTGATTCATTAAGCTCACAGAAAATCTGGAGCCTAGTGTGGGTGGTAACTAAGATCACAAAGGTTGCTCATAATTCACACTTATAATACACTATAGTAATTAGCGATAGGTTGAACACGTAGTACGGAACAGCGTGAACAAGTCCGAACCGGTCGAGTGCTAACCGAATACTGGAAAATTAATTTTATAATTTACAATTAATTTTTTTTTTTTCAATTAATTTTATTTATTTTTTAAAATTAATTATATTTTTATTTACAAGCATTTTGTTTACAACAAATAAAAGTTGTTTATACATGTGGCATATGCAATATAATTGTCGAGATTATAGAAACTCATTCATCTATTGAATCTTATGGGAAAATATATCTCAATGATAATAACTACTTCTATCCGGTGACAGGTAAATAACATAATAGTAGTAGGTAAAACTGTGAACGTACAATAACCATTTCTTTTTGAAGATACTGGAGCTATTATTCGTCGAAGTTTATTAAATGATGGAACCGAAGCGGTAGTTGAAGATGTTGATGCAGAAAATCAAAATCCTAACTTAAATGAGAAACCATAATACTTTTTGATAATGAAAAATATAATAATCAATATTGTTTTTTTTTTCTTTTTTAATCGGGAGATATTTTATTCAACAATTAACTAATAAATTATAATTTATTTTCAACTTAACTATAAACATATTTTCTGCACGTCAAATATTTTCACCGTAATTCCAAAATTTGAATCCATTATTAAAGATTTGAGTTTTTTTTTTTTTTTTTAGACGAAAATTTTAATTTCGAAATTACGGAAAAATTGTTTGTTATCAAGAAAAATTATTATGAGATATTTTTTTTTAACAATTAAATTTTTAACAATTTCTTTTCTAGATTTTTTTTTATACAGTTAATAATTTCACCGTAATTTCGAAATCAAGAATTTCGTAACCATCAAAAATTTGAATCATTTATTGCGATTATTATTTTGAAGTCATGGAAAAAATATAACTTTATTTAAGCTATTTTTATCTGTACAATGAAAAAAATGACTTGGTTTTGACACCTTATCATGTCACTGAATCGAATAATTCGTGTAGCGTCACAGATAGCCTACCTGGTAAAGTTTCGGGCGCGCGACCAGATGAACCGGGTTCGAGTCCCGGTCTAGACTGTTCGACGTATTTTTTTTTATTTTATTGTCCGTGACAGTAGCGTAAAATCACCGTATTTCGACAGTATATTGAGCGTACAGTGTCGGTCATAACATCATAGATTCACTTGCGTATGCACCGTATGTATTCAATAAATTAATAGTAGACATCGTTCACAACGGTATCCGATGCTGACTGACAGATCGCTCGGTAAGAACGAACTTTATACGGTGGAACGACCGTGAAACAACCGTCAAGCGACCGTGCTTTCACCGTATCGCCGAAACCGCCAGGGAATGATGAAACTGCCATTGTTCTTCAAACTCATGAGCTATCTTCAACCAATCAGATGTTTTCAAAAGATACCGTAAAACTTCGTCTTTAAGACAAATCCAAATAGCTTTACATGTTTCTGTGATTATGCTAGCTGTGGTAGTCTCCCCAACTAGATAGTGATAGAATAAAGACGTTAAACAGTCACCGGTAGCTAAATATCTATAAAAATTGTAAATAATCAGTATGTTGTCAACAATAAATATTTTACGGAAAAATGAAACAACTTTACCGTAGAGTTATTAGAAGTCGTGCTGCAGCTGAAATAGGTTCCCTTACTGCATTCTTCTTTGTTATCATAGGGCCAACTAAACATAACAGCTTTTCGAATTAACTTATTGAAATTCGTATACAATTTTCAAATTTATCTGGATGCATAGAGAGAGTAGGAAAAACTGCTTCGAAGAAACCATGGTCGGATCTTAATTTAAATAACGGATGAATCCAAAATTGTTTTTTATTACTATTTTTTTTTATCTTTACACATTAAAATTTCATTTAGAATGAGAGCTGCTAATATCCTTTTTCGCCGAATTTTTCGAATTTCAGCTTTGTAAATAAGTTGTTGACACTCATAAATCCACTTTTGATATTTAGTTACACTCGACATCACGTATTTTATTATTTAGTTATGAAAATAATTAATTTTCACTCAATTTATTACTCTTATTTTTTGTTGTTATTACAAGTAAAGAAGGTTAGGAATAAACTACATTCCGAGATATCGATATATCGAATTTTTATTATCATATATTTACTAACGTAAATATCTGTCATCAATCATAAGGTCGCTACTGGATTTTTTCAAACCACGGGAAATCTAAAATACTGTCACGTGACTTACTTTGTCGCTGAAAACGAGCGACTAGCGACTGCATGAGCCCGCACCTGTAAGGTAAAGGTGCAATTTCATGCTGACGCTCGCTGGTTAAGAGCGTCAAATGTGGTCACGTGGTACAATTTTAACCATAGCGTCATCTTTAATACACCCAGCGTTAAGTACTTGAGCGTCATAGTTCAATCCAGCATCAAAGCTAAACATTATTTAGCTTTTTCCACTGAGTGTTAAACAAACTTCGAAACTGCTCTAAAAATAAAAAAAAATCCTGGTAAGCTTCGTAAAGAACCTGATACACTAGAAATATAAATTCAATTGAATTAAATTATAATGAACAATTTTATTTAATTGTCAGGCTGTTTAAATCAATCTACGTTTACTTGTATTTATTATTATCAAGTGTTTACTTTTTATCATCAAGTGTGTGTTTAGAGTTTTATTGGCAAGTGATTACTTGCGGCAATTATCAAATGAAAACTTGATTTGGCAATTAATTATTGTTCTTAAATTCTATCTTCATTCTTAAAACAGTTTCTTTACACTATTTAACTAAAATGAGTAATTTATTCATTAAATCCAAGATTAAGCCTTGAATTTTCTAGAACAAATTACAGTGAATTTTTGTTTTTATTAAGAATTTACCAGTTAATTACACATGCGGTGTTTGTGAAACTATTGTTGGTGATGATTACAATTCTCATTCTTGCCTAGAAGGATATTATAAAATATATGTATATGACCATTATTATTTTTATTTAATGCTAAGTCAGTATTATCAAAATGATATAAAACAATAACATAAAATTTTTATTAAAAAATTGTATTCACGTATTTTTAGATGATGGAGTAACCATCGTTCGTTGATCTGCATGTCTTGACGGTGATGAGCAGGTTGTTTATGACGTAATAAAGAATAATAAGTGCTCTGATTCTCGTGCGTGTAAGTAATATCAAAAATATGTTCACAAATTATCAATTGAAAACGTATATTAATCACTTTCAATTGTTGATTTATTCTTTACAAGTCTAGACCAGACTAAGAAAAGAAAGAAAACTCAGCTTCGTAAGTAGGTAGAGAAGCAAAGGAAGCTAAACGACGATGAAGTTGAGATGCTGCTAATGGAAGTAGAGCAGAGAGTTCCTTTATGGAATTTTGAGATCCCCATAGACAACTGTAGCAAAGAAAGGGTCGCTGATTTGTAGCAGGAAGTATCGGATTCATTAGACGGTACAGAATTAAAAATATTAAGGTAGTTTGATCGTCGCATTCCGAGGTCAAATTAATAGATATTTTTTTTTTCTTTTTTGCAAGAGATCACTCGAAAAATAGTATAAAATATAAAATTATTTCTAAATTATAATAATTATAATAATATAACTATTAAAATATCAACTGACAAATACTGGGCTGTCACAAAACAATAACAACTGTTATAGGTTATGTAAGGTCGGTACTTAAAACAGTTGCTCACGGTGTTCATTTATTGTTTAAATTTGCAAATCGACGTTCTAATTAGCAAATTGTCTAACTCCATTTTAGAGAATATTCTATTTGTACGAAAAAAACAATTAGTTCAAAATTTATTATCACTTTAAAAAACCATTTTATATAATTATTATCTAATAGAGATATAATATTCAGGTTTGAATCATTCAAATAATTTATTATTCGATTATGGCTACATCAAAATGTTAAAAAATCACCCTCTAAAAAATATGAAGTTAGACAAATTGCTAATTAGACCGTTGAAATATCACTTCAATATATTAAATCTGCTATAATTTACGTGAACTTTTAATGTATGTTTAATAACAATTTATTTTTCTTACTACGCCGGTCGAAAGTACGGGGTTCCCGCTACGATTTCACGGCAGAAAGACCCACTTTGATGCCGTGGTCGAGTCGCGCATGCACTCTACGACGGGGAGCCGAAATAATGTATTCATGCATTGATAACGAGACTCGAGGCGGCAGAAAGTCCGAAAGTCGGTAGTCGCGCTCACTCTATAACTTATGTTTATAAGCCTAACCTTACTTGTGATTGTTATGAATGTATCTGTCTTGTATGAAAATTAAGTTAACTAACATTCAACAATTTTTGATTTTTTTATTAATTAAAATTTAATTTTCATCTGTCTTGTTATGTGTTAATGATTTTAGGTTGAAACTAAGTTAATTAGAGAAAATAAATATTTATTTTAATGAAATGAGACTTATTAAATATTTAAATTACAAAAAAAACTAGAAATATTTTTTATTCTGATAGATATTTTCAAATAAATATATTCATTATTGAACAAATAATTATTTGAAAAAATACACAAACAGATTTTTTTCTTAATTTTTTTTTCTATGCATTTTACGATTATTATTTCATTTTTCTGTTTTTTTTTTTTTTATTCTTAAAATCAGAGTTAATTTATAATATATTTATAACTTTAAATTTATTTAATTACATTAAGATCTTTTCTCAAAAGAAAGTAGTAATATGATAATTATAAATTAGTATTTTTATTGACAGGTGTATTTGATGCCTGTACCCCCCCCCCCCCACTTCTTGACCAGCAGCACTCGCTTCGCTCGTGCCGCAAATGTCGGGGGCAGGCATCAATTTTTTTCAACGCAATTTTTTTCGTACTTTCGACCGGATAGCAAAAAAACTAGTATTCACTACATGGGCAGAAATTTGAGAGCCCTGAACTGCGCGATATGATGCCCGAGCTTCGCCTTTCTGCCCTTGTAGTGTAATATACTATTAATGCAAAAAAACTTTATGATTATATTTGAATTTCAAATTTGCCGTGCACTGAGAAGTCGCCATTTTTTCCCTAATAAAGATGGAGGAGTAATGTCTCCGACAAACAACAAAGATAGAAACCAATTTTTCATATTAAAAAATTAATTAAATTAAAACTATGTGGTAAATCGTTATCAAATTTTGATAGAATATGTATAAAACATTGTTCTATCTATTGGAAAGTTTTTTTTATTGGGTCAAGTTGGCCGATTTTTTATAAATCCTCCATTTCCAGAGTTATTGAACAAGGACACTCATAACTCACAAGAAACCGTGTATTTTTGCAAAACTTTAATTAATTATATCTCTTAAACGGTGTGGTAAAAAAATCTGATTTTTTTCTATAGATGTATTAAATCATAATCTTTCGAATGAATATAAAAAATATGGGGTCAAGTTGAAGTCATTTGGAGCCCAAACTACCTTAAACTTGTAATTTGTTTGACATTATGTTAATGAGTAGTTGCCCGACTAAATCTATGGAACTTGTTAATTTTTAGATGTAATAAGTGCTGATAGCGCTAAGAAAAAATTTAAAAGTCTACGTGATACTTATAGAAAAATCATTAGAGCAGAGCACAGATCCATTGGGTCAGCCAGAATAGATACCAAATAGCACTGGAAATTCTATCGATATTGTGAATATTTGAGAGATTCACATCTTCTAAAGCCGTAAGTATTATGTATTTCGAAATTTAAAAAAACGTCCATTTCTATATAACAATTATTAAAACATTTTAGCACAAGTAGCAATATTGATGAACTGAGTTGCAACGAAGACGTTGATGAAAATGAAAGTGATCCAGTCCATAATCTTGGCACTTTTACCGACGACAATGACATCAAAAGTAACAGCATTGCTGAATTGAAATTCTAACACTAAATTCTATTACTAACACATACGAAACAGGCATCCCTGTTGAAAATGTCCAATAGAAACTTATAAAAAACGATAAGGATTGTATGGGCTTCTATATGGTCTATCTGGAACGAAAAATTTCCCGATAGAGGTGAGGTTGGGATTAATTGGAATGTATCAGCAAATCCAGTTACTACTTTTGTTCTAATTGGAATGAATAAGATTCTAATGGTTTTGGTAAAAATGTGGATTTAATACGGAGAAAACTTATAGGATTCTAATGTTTCTTATAAGGAGTTGTCTAAGATTCGGGAATTTATACGTCATTACTAATAGAACAATTTATAGGTTTTTATTTGGATTTTTCAACTGGGTATAGTTATCGTTCTTTATCGGTAATTGCCAAGTGATAAAGTACAGGGATTAATGAGTCATTACCGATAAATAATAAGTCGGTAATCTACAAGGAATTACCAATACAGGATCATTTCAAATCTGAGATTATGGAAGGATCTCCAATTAGCAAATAGTTTGTGTTTTAAAAAAACCCGTTTGGAATTCCAGCGACAAAAACACATTACAATCTTTTAAGATTCTATAGCATTCTTGGTGTCTAAGAGGATCAATCAGTAAATTCAAATACAAAATTAATCACGATATTCATAAGAAAATATAGATTTTAATTTGGAATGGCCCGGTTGCAATTTAATAGGATTTCACTTACATCACACATATAAGAAATTGTATACTCTAAGCAGATATCCAAGTATTAATTTCAGATGAAAATATAAATTAAAGATTGCAATAAGAAAGATTTTATGTGGATTTCCTATTTTACCATAAGGATCCGACAAGCTTCAATGAAAGGCCTGTAGATTAATTCTTTGGTTTTGTTTATTTCACTCATTGATAATTTTAGGAAGTAAGGAAATTGAGTTTTTTTTGTCTCATCCACAAAAACAATTAAATACAATGTGACTCATAATTTCGAGAAAAAAAAATTTGTTTCTTTTTTTTTTACCGCTCAATAAATTTAAAGGTATTTATGTTTACTTGAATTGACGAAAAAAGTGACGAGGCTACTACATTGTTTAAAAAATTAAACAAATTAATTACGTTTTCCGATTCTGATATTGAATAGTGTGGAACGAATTAAATTAATTGGGTTGTATAGAATCTGATGAGGATATCCAGATTTAGCAATACAATCTAATAAACCCCATTAAAAATCAAGGAACATCAATTATTTTTTTTTTTTTTATAAGTGAATTATATTAGATTTTTGAATTATCGAGCTTACTTTGTATCTATGTCGGGATATACGCTTTCCTTCAATTTTCAGGATAAAAAAATAATTCTAATTTTCTTGTTTTTTTTTTTTTTTTAAATGTTAAATCTGCATGAACATGTCAGTAAAATAAGATATTGAAGACTTGCTTGTTATATGAATCAATAAAAGATTTATCATTACTAATTGCATGAGAATTCGAATATAATTGTTAAATTTTTAGATTTTGAAAATTACAACTTTTTACTAATAAAAAGTTTTAAGATGATGTTAATCTTATGAGGACATTCCGATTGACCACTACTACCCACTTAGTTATAATATGAATGACCAATTTTCTTATTTTCTTTCGTCTATCTATGGATTAATGACATTAGACTTTTGATGACGTTTATAAATATTTTAATATAATGAGATCTTTAAGTTTTCTCTGTTCTGAATCAATTAATAATTACAATACACTCCAATAAGAATTCACAAACAAACCTTCCTTTTTTTTTAAAGTTTACTTAACTTAAATTTTTTATCTTCGTTCATTCCCTTACAAGTTTCGGGAGTTTTTATTGCCTTTATTATTATCAATTAAATATTTTTACCTCAATCATTAATATTTTTTTACCTCAATCATTCGTATTTTGTATCGATGTTTTAAATATATTTGTTGAACTTTTAAAATCTGGTAACAATAACTCCTTTAAAACAAAAAAAATTTCTGGTTTTAATAGAATCTTGTGAGGATATCCTGATTTAACCAATACAATCCAATATGCCCTGTTAAGAATTAATTACAACATCTTTCTTTTCTTCAATTTTTTTATTTTTTTTCAATTACTTTCGATCTTGTAATTATCATCAAGCATACTTCGTATTCACTTCAGAATAAATGTTTGCTACAACTTTTAAGAAAGAAACATATTTTTTTTTCTTTTTTCAAAAAAAAAAATATCTTCAATCTGCATGAATATTTCAGTAATATAAAATGTTAAAAACTCTTTTGTTATAAATAAATAAAAAATTTATAGTGACTAATTTTGATAAGAATTGGAATATAATTGTTAATTTTTAGACTTTGAAAATTACAACTTTTCACAAATGAGAAGCTTTAAGTTGTGTTTAATCTTATGAGGACATCGCGATTGACCAATACTACCCATTTAGTTATAACACGAGTTACCAATTTTCTTTCTTCTATAGGTTAATGGCATTAGACTTTTGATGACGTTTATGAATAATTTAGTATAATGAGATCTCTAAGATTTGTCTGTTATGCATTGATAAATAATGATAGTGACTAGTTGCATTAGAATTTTAAAACCTTTCTTTAATTTTTACATTCTTATAACAACTATAAAATAAATGAAAAATTTTGGTTTTGTATAGGATTTAATGCGTCTATCCTGAACTGCCAATATAACACAATACGCTCCAATAAAAATTAACAAACAATCCTTTTATAATTTTATTTGGAAAGTTTATTGTATTAAAATTTTTTATCTTTGTTTACATTAATTGCCCTTATCATAATTAACTAAATGGATTAATAACATTGTTTTTTCCTTCATCATTTTTATTTTGCATCGGTATTTCAAATATATTTGTTGAATTTGTTAAATCTAGTAATAAATCCTTTGAAACGAAAGAAAATTTTGGTTTAGAGTGAATTTCATGAGGATATCCAGATTTCCTAATACAATCCAATATGTTTCATTAAGGATTACATCTTCTTTTCTTGTACTCCTTAATTACGTTCGATTTTTTAATTATCGTCAGCATACATCATATTCATTTCAGAATAAATGTTTGCTACAATTTTTGAAAAGGAAAAAAATTTCATTTTTTTTTTTTTTTCAAATCTTCTCAATCTGCATAAAATTTTCAGCAAAATGAGACGTTCAAGACTTGTTGGTTATACATGAATAAAAAATTTGTAGTGACTAATTGCATAAGAATTCGAATATATTTGTTAAATTTTTGTTTTAAAAATTACTACTTGTATCAAACGAGGTTTTAGGTTGTTGTGAATCTTATGAGGATATCCCGATTGACCAATACATTCTAATATACTCGATTAATAATTAACCCTTCGTACCTGTTGTGTTTTTTTTTGTCTCACTTGTACTATAGCGCCGCCCTATAAGTTGAATGTTGTTGCGTGAGAGAAATTCTCATAGCAACCGGCTCGAAGGGTTCACTAATATATCTTATTTTTTTTTCTTCTATTCCTTAATTATGTTTGATTTTTCAATTTTCATCGAACATACTTCGTGTTCATTTTAGAATAAATGCTCGCTACTATTTTTAAGAAGAAAATATATTTTTTTTTATTTTTACAAAAAAAATTTTTTTCAAATCAGCTTGAAAATTTTAGTACAAAATACCATAGTTATCATTTTTTTAGTATGAATAAATAAAAATTTATAGTAAAATTTCTAAAAATTTTGTACCTTTAAACTTTTATTCTCAAAATTATCAAACAGAAAAAATATCCTACAATAAAATAATATTATGCAAAATCTAAATGCAAATAAAAATTATAATTTAGAATTCAATTGTTGAAAAACGATAACAAAAAAATGATAAGTATCGTACTTTATACTAAAATTTGCAAGTAAATTTTTAAACAAATTTTTTTATAAAAATAAAAAATAATAATCAAACATAATTAAGGAATAGAAGAAAAAAAATAAGACATTAGTTAATTATTAATCGAGTATATTAGAATGTATTGGTCAATTGGGATATCCTCATAAGATTCACAACAACCTAAAACCTCGTTTGATACAAGTAGTAATTTTTAAAACAAAAATTTAACAAATATATTCGAATTCTTATGCAATTAGTCACTACAAATTTTTTATTCATGTATAACCAACAAGTCTTGAACGTCTCATTTTGCTAAAAATTTTATGCAGATTGAGATTTGAAAAAAAAAAAATGAAATTTTTTTCTTTTCAAAAATTGTAGCAAACATTTATTCTGAAGTGAATATAAGCTATGCCGATGATAATTAAAAAATCGAACGTAATTAAGGAGTACAAGAAAAGAAATAACATGTAATCCTTAATGAAACATATTGGATTGTATTGGGAAATCGGGATATCCTCATAAAATTCTTTTAAAACCATATATATATATATATATATATATATAATGAGACTTTTTCTTAACCCTTCGTTGGTCGCGCTTTCTTTAGTTTCTCGCTCGCACTATAGCGAGTCTCTATAGGTTGACTAGTTGTTAGGCGGCGATTCGCTCATAGCGCGACCAATGAAGAGTTAACAGTAACATAGTAGAATTAAAAAGAGGTTGAACAACTAAAAGACTTTACGAATAACAAAGACAAAAATTTTTACAGTCGAGTCGCGTTATAAGCCTGGTTTGTTTTCTTTTTTTTTTTTAACTAGACTCGCGTTAATATGAGAGAGACACTAAGAGGGCTCATAACGCGACTTGACTGTATTTGTCGATTGGTGATTCCCGGAAATTTTCTACCGAGTGTATTTTCCCGCATAAACTAACTTGCTCGACAGTTAGTTGTTCTTCAGCGGTCGCACGCGACAGATTTGTTTTGTCTTTGAACTCAGTTATAGTGGTAATATTATCATTGAAAGTATTAAAATTCTATATTCAGCAAGTTAATTTGGATTTTTGTTCAATTTGTGTTTATTGATTACGGTGAGTACTGATAAATCTTTCATTTGATAATTGATTAAAGCCGGTTGTTTTATTTAAAGTAAGTTAAATTCTTGACAGCTTAGAATGTTTTAATTATTGCATGAGATCTTAAGAAAACAACAAAAAATATTTGTTATGCTTACGACATTAAGCAATATTTCATTTGAATAAAATATTCGAGATCTTTTGTTATAAGAAAACGATCAATTAATTATAGGGATAACTAACATAAAATAAGAATGTATTTGTTAAATTTTTATACATCGAGAACTACTATTAAACAAAGGAAAGGTATTAGATTGTGTCGAATGTTATGAGGACATTCCAATCGACCAATACAATCCAATATGCCCCGTTAAGAATTAACTACAACATCTTATGTCTTTCTTCAATTTTTTTTTTTTTTTTTCAATTACTTTCGATCTTATAAGTATCATTAAGCATACTTTTTATTACCTTCCGAATAAATGCTTGTTACAATTTTTGAGAAGAAACTATTTTTCTTATTTTTATTTATTTTTTTTTTTTTCCAAAAAAAATATGTTCAAAATCTACATGAATATTTCAGTTACATAAGATGTTAAATACTTGTTTGTTATAAATAAATAGAAAATTTATAGTGACTAATTTTATAACAATTCGAATATAATTGTTAAGTTTATATATTTCAAGAGTTACTGCTTTCAATAAATAAAAAGTTTTAAATTGTGTTGAATTCTATGAGGATATCCCGATTGACCAATACCACTCAATTAGTTATAATACGAATTACCAATTTTCTCATTTTTTTTCTTCCATTGGTTTATTGTATTAAATTTTTAATGATATCTATTTTTATGAATATTTTAATAGGATAAGATGTTTAAAGTTTTTTATTCGGAATTAATAAATAATTACAGTGACTAGTGGCATGAAAATTGTAATACCTTTATTAAATTCTGACATTCTTAAAACAACTTCTATAAAATCGAGGTAAACTGTAGGTTGGTATAGGATCCGATGAGGATATCCCGTACTACCAGTACAATACAATACACTCCAATAAAAATTCACAATCAACCCTTCCTTTTTTTTTTAAGTTTATTTTATTACAATTTTTCATCTTCGTTAATTTTCTTACAAGTTTCGGGAGCTTTTATAGCCTTTATTATTATCAAATAAATGGATTAATATCTTTTTTTCTTAATTATTTGTATTCTGTATCGATGTTTCAAATGTATTTGTTGAACTTTTAAAATCTGTTAACAACTCCTTTAAATTAAAACGAAAAAAAAATTCTGGTTTTAATAAAATCTTATGAGGATCTCTCGATTAAACAATAAAATCCAATATGCCCCGTTAAGGTAGCTCCAGCATGAAATCACTTTTTGACAAATTCGGCTGAATTTTTTTTTGCGAGTTCAGAATAGCTTTATTTATAAATTCCTGAAATTTCATAATTTTTGACCATTTAGATCGCGAAATATTATTTATTTATTTATTTTTTTTTTTTTTTTAAATATGTTCAATCTGTATGAGTATTTCAGTTACATAAGATGTTAAATACTTGTTTGTTATAAATAAATTGAAAATTTATAGTGACTAATTTTATAACAATTCGAATATAATTGTTAAGTTTATATATTTCAAGAGTTACTGCTTTCAATAAATAAAAAGTTTTAAATTGTGTTGAATTCTAGGAGGATGTCCCGATTGACCAATACCACTCAATTAGTTATAATACGAATTACCAATTTTCTCATTTTTTTTCTTCCATTGGTTTATTGTATTAAATTTTTAATGATATCTATTTTTATGAATATTTTAATAGGATAAGATGTTTAAAGTTTTTTATTCGGAATTAATAAATAATTACAGTGACTAGTGGCATGAAAATTGTAATACCTTTATTAAATTCTGACATTCTTAAAACAACTTCTATAAAATCGAGGTAAACTGTAGGTTGGTATAGGATCCGATGAGGATATCCCGTACTACCAGTACAATACAATACACTCCAATAAAAATTCACAATCAACCCTTCCTTTTTTTTTTAAGTTTATTTTATTACAATTTTTCATCTTCGTTAATTTTCTTACAAGTTTCGGGAGCTTTTATAGCCTTTATTATTATCAATTAAATGGATTAATATCTTTTTTTCTTAATTATTTGTATTCTGTATCGATGTTTCAAATGTATTTGTTGAACTTTTAAAATCTGGTAACAACTCCTTTAAATTAAAACGAAAAAAAATTTCTGGTTTTAATATAATCTTATGAGGATATCTCGATTAAACAATAAAATCCAATGTGCCCCGTTAAGGTAGTTCCAGCATGAAATCACTTTTTGACAAATTCGGCTGAAATTTTTTTTGCGAGTTCAGAATAGCTTTATTTATAAATTCCTGAAATTTCATAATTTTTGACCATTTAGATCGCGAAATATTATTTATTTATTTTTTTTTTTTTAAAT